>NW_015165296.1:241392-252704 GCF_001447785.1 Gekko japonicus
GTAGAAAAAGAGCTAGGGGAACTCATTAGCATAACTCATTAGCATATGCCACACCCCCTGATATCACCGGAAGTGTGTCATAAGGCCACACACCCCGCCCCCAACGGTCCCGGCCGCCGCCGGCCTTGCAGCTCCACTGCCGAGCCCCATGAGGGGCCCAGCAGTGGACCTGCAAGGCCGGCAGGAGTGCAAGGAAGCCCTGCAAAGGCCCTCCCTGGCCCTAGGCAGGGGTAGGGAGAGGCAGGGAGGAAGCAACTTACCCTCCCTCTTCTCCTGCCTCCTCCTGGCTGAATGAGGGCCAGAAGCAGGGGGCGGGGCTTCGTCATGTGCCCCGCCCCCCGTGCCTCACCTGGGGGATCTGCGATCCCCCCGAAATGACCTCTGGCGTTGGTCTTTCTTTATTGCTGCTGTTGTTTTTTTGGTCCCCATGAACATCCATTATACTGGTGCAGCATGTAGGAATAGCTCCGTCGCTTTCACACGGGAACAGCAGTCACCGTCTTCAAGATCTTACAAACCGTGGTTTAATTTCTGCTTCTCCCGTACCTCCAATTGCCTTCCATTCTCTGAAGATCCACTTGCATCTCCTTTCGGGCTTGAGGTCATCGCTCTGGCTCATTCCTTGGCTATATTGATCTCTAGCAACATAGGGAGCTTGTTTTCTTCACCACGGGGTAATTCCCACCTCTCACAGAGAGAGACGTGATCTTCCACAAAGAACTCACGAAAGGTAGAAGGGACTGCAGCCGCTCCGTCTGCCATCGCTGTGGTCACAGGGCCCACCTAGAAATCAGGGGATTCGATCCACACCGGCAAACGTGGGCCAGGTGCAGTTCCGGAAGGGTTGGCTGGCGGTGACACAGCTTCAAGGGAAGTGGACTTCATTCAGGCAGCAGACTGCCAAAGGAGAAAGGCCGCTTCTGGTTTATTATAAGATAGTGTGTGACTGCCCTCTAGTGGGAAAGTGTGGGAAACGATGGTAGTGAATTCCTGCAAAAGGCTGTCAAAATACTGAACAGCCTACACCTTTCCCAAACAGAGGCCGTGGTGGCTTAGAGGTTAAGACGCTAAGCTGCAGACCTCTGTGAGGGCAGATCTGCACCCCCCCCCAATAGCTAGCAATCCAAAACAGTCCAGTGGCACCTTTAAGACCATGGTTTATTCAGGTACAAGCTCTCCCTTCTCTGCGAGGGCAGATCTGCACGTCCCGTCCCCCCCAATAGCTAGCAATCCAGAACAGTCCAGTGGAGCCTGAGCGGTGGGTGTTGCCTTCTGACACACTTCCGGTGATGTCAGGGGGTGTGGCACATGCATATAAATTATGCTAATAAGTTATGCTAATAAATTATGCTAATGAGCTCCTGCACCTCACCCCTGACACACACACATACCGCGGATGTTTCACTTCACCTAGAGCTACATCTCAGGAGCACCAGCCACTTCCTCGGGCCAAACGAGAGCTACCTCATCACCTAGCTATCAGCCGGCGATGGCTTCCAGCATCCGCAGGATTCACCTCCCTTTAGATCCGTTTCCTGAAAGTATATGGCTTCATGAAAGGGAAATGAGAGAAGACGGGATAATGCGCTTCCTCTCCAATCAGGCTGACCCAGTTCCAGTGACAGCGGGGCAAAACGGTTCATTCTTCCCATTGCAATGGCTCTATGCTCTTCTAGAGGCTGATGCCTGCCGGCAGAAACCAGTTGTTCGGGCGAACAGACCTTCTCCTACTCCCTCAGCGGGGTGGAGAGTTTCCTGGAGCTTTCCTTGGGGGGTGTTCTTCTAATTCATTTCTGGGCACTTGCACCTCTGGTGCTTCAACAGGTTGATGAGTGGCTATAATCAACAAAATCGAGGAAGGGGTTGGCAAACGAATTGGTAAGTGAGAAGCAGGGGTGGTTTGCCTTTGCCTTCCTCTGCAGAGCCTTCCTTGGTGCTCTCCCTTCCAAGTACCGACTCTGCTTAGCTTCCAATTTATGGTGATCCCAGAGAGGGGCTTCCAACGCAAGTGAGAAGCAGAGGTGGTTGGCCATTGCCTTCCTCTGCAGAGTCTTCCTTAGTGGTCTCCCTTCCAAGTACCGACCCTGCTTAGCTTCCAATTTATGGTGACCCCATCAAGGGGCTTCCAATGCAAGTGAGAAGCAGAGGTGGTTGGCCATTGCCTTCCTCTGCAGAGCCAACCTTGGTGCTCTCCCTTCCAAGTACTGACTCTGCTTAGCTTCCAATTTATGGTGACCCCAGCAAGGGGCTTTCAAGGCAAGGGGAGAAGCAGAGGCTTCCTCAGCAGAGCCTTCCTTGGTGGTCTCCCCTCCGAGTACCAACCTTGCTTAGCTTCCAAGATTGGGCTATAATATACCATACTCTACCATTCCTCATTTAGGCTTGCAGCCTAAATAAACAAGACACACATTTCTGGATTGATGAAGATGTTTCAGAGGGTAGCCATGTCTGTGTGCAGTAGAACGGTTAGATTCCGGTCCAGTCGCACCTGAACAGACCAAGAAAAGTTTCAGGGGATGAACTTTCAAGTGTCAAAGCTCCCTTCGTCAGACATGAGTAGAGGAGAAATTGAGATCTCCAAGACCTTTTGCCCTAGTCAGAAGATGGGAAGAACGCTGGCAAAGGATGCAGAGGTACCATGCAAATCGTATTCGGCTTGATTAGAGCAGAAGGAATACGCTTGGGGGCAGAGGATGAAGTTGCTTTAGAGCAGCGCACATATTGTGCGGCTCCTGGCAGGGCGGCTGGGGAAGTGAAGGGGAGGCAGGCCTCCCCTCCCTGATCGGTCTTCCCTTCCCCAGCCAGTGTTCCCCTCCCTGGGTAGGTTTGAGGTTAGGGGAAGCAGAGAAAGAAAGCAACTTTAAATGCATTCTCAAAGCATCCCCCCCCCAGCGAGCTTGGAGAAGGCATTTGTCTCTTTAAATCCCTTTGCCAAGCCAAGCCAGCCGGCGTGGGGGTGGGCTTGGAGAACAAATTTAAAATTAAAGTTGCTTTCTTTCCACCTCTTTCTCCCTCCCCATCTATTTGCTTTCTTTCCACCTCTCTCTCTCTCTCTCTCTTTCTGACAAATAAATATCATTAGCAAACAAATATCTTTGGATAACTAAATATCATTCTCAATATCTGTTTTTACCCCCATTTGGTTTTTTTCATTTCTGGCAGTCTCATTTATTTATTTTATACCCCACCCGCCCCACGAGCAGGCTCAGGGCGGCTTACATAACTGGTCTATAATTCAAAGCAGCCCAGGAAGAACCAACGTCATCAAGCCAAGCCGAAAAGTGAATGCCTCCGGAACACATCTGAAGCCTACAGCTGAACAAAAATCCCCGTCGGCTGCAAAATGTGTGCGATTTAAAAGAATTATATGTTGTCCTCCCCTACCCCTATGAAATTGTTAGTCCCTTGTGTGAAACCGTGTAACTGTAAATCGCTCAGAGCCAGCAGCTCTGCCGGATTGAGCGATCAATAAATCGAAAGGTATTATTATTATTATCAGGGCTATTTTTGGGCAGGAACGCACAGGAACGGAGTTCCGGCTGGCTTCCAAGTTGGCCACGCCCAGCAGGAACTCATTAGTATAATAGGCCACAGGCCACACCCAACAGCAGGAACTCATGAGGATTGGCTACAATTAGGGGTGTGTGGCCTAACATGCAAAAGGCCCTGGGTTTTGACAACAAACAAGGTAAGCGGAATAAGAAGCAAAAGGTGGGTGTGGCTGGATGAGCACACTTCTGGTGACATGGGGGGTGTAGCCTAATATGCCAATGAGCTGTGCTGTCATGGGTGTGGCCTAATAGGCTAATGAGTTTCTGCTGTTGGGTGTGGCCTATTATGCTAATGAGTTCCTGCTGGGCTTTATCTACAAAAAGAGCCCTGGTTGTTGTTGTTGTTGTTGTTGTTATTATTAACCATTACCTCACATTAAAACAGTTTAAAATTTCAAATACAGTAAAATATAAACTCATAAAGTGCTAGTGCATTGGGTACATAAAATGGCAATCTGGAAATACCATATAACCAAACAGTTTGCCACTCAATGGTCTTCCTGAGCACAGTGGCGGAGGCCAGATGTTAAAACTATGGGGCGGCTCGTTGGTAGTAGTGGGGGCGGCTCCTAGTTGAAAGCCTGGCGGAAGAGCTCCGACTTGCAGGCCCTGCAGAACTGCACGAGATCCCGCAGAGCCCCGATTTCCTCCGGGTGCTCGTTCCACCAGTACGGAGCCGCCACCGAGAAAGCCCTGGCCCTAGGGGTGGTGTTAATAAACAGCAAATCTGTATATTTTTCAATAAAAGCATGTCTTGTGGCTCTCAGGCATCTGACCTTTATTCTATGTGGCTCTTAAGCGAGTGTGGCCACCCCGACTTTAGAGGAAAGCAGGGTATAAGAAGAGATTTCAAGGAGCCACCGTAAAAGGAAGAACAGTAACAATAAGTGGAGCAAAGAGTAGAATGGAGACCCAACAGTGCAGAGGTTGTTACAACAGTTGTATCTACGGTAGCGCAATAAGGCAACATAACAGGCTAATGAGCCATGTAATCAGAGGACGGAAGTTGTGGGAGAAAACTATATGTCCAGAAACTCAAAATGGGCATCGTCTGTCTACATAAGAGGACAAGCATTAGTGCCCAAATGCATCTTGGTCCAATTTTCCTGGGGCTCAACAGAAAGTCCATCACTTTCACGCAAGAACTTCTTCATGAGCCGTAAGTGTTTTGCCGGATGGGAGACGCAACAGCTCTTTCCGACCAGTAGCTATAACCACATGCAATACCACGAAACTCGGAAATGCTGATGATCTTACAAGGGTTTTTTTACACCAATAATTTTACAAGACCTCTTTCAAAAACCAGTCTCGTGCCTTCAAACAGAGTCTGACTCTGCATTGGCTTTTCCCTCTGTTGTTTTTAGCGAACCCATATTGGAACAGAAATTCCCCTCTGCATTGCAGGCTGCTTTCGCTTCCTTTGCCCATCTGATTTTATGGTAGCCTCCAATGCTCCATGCCACTTTCACTTCCTTTGACCATCAGATTTTATGGTACCCTCTGCATTGCATGCCGCTTTCGCATCCTTTGACCATCGGATTTTATGGTAGCCTCTATGCTCCATGCCACTTAGACTCCCTTTGATCATAGGATTTTATGGTACCCTCTGCATTGCATGCTGCTTTCGCTTCCTTTGCCCATCTGATTTTATGGTAGCCTCTATGCTCCATGCCACTTAGACTCCCTTTGATCATAGGATTTTATGGTACCTTCTGCATAGATTTATGGCTGTTTTATGGCCGTTCAGGGGTAACTTTGCAGTCAGTACGGCATTGGCCCCGGGGTATTTGGATGTGGTTTTGAGCTGCACTTTTCCCTCCCAAGTGAGAAAATGTGGAGTGAATGCTAGATGCAGAATCGCCCAGAGCCATCCTGAAGTAGTAGTGAAGATTTCTGGTCCTTTGCAATGCCAAGAAATAATTGTTGCCTTCATTTCTTTCCAGGTGTACCAGTGATTAACCACGTGAAATCTGAATTCAGTGCCGAAGATTTCTTTCCTTATTTCATTTATTTACTTCATTTATACCCACCTTTCTCCCGGTGAGGTAGGGTTAGGCTGAAAAATTGTGACTGGCCCAAGGTCACCCGGCAAGCTTCCCTGGCAGAGTGAGGATTCGAACCCAGGTCTCCCAGATCCTAATCCGACGCTTTTTAGATCCTAGCATGACGTGCTGTCCTTGCAACACAACCCTGTGAGGTAGGCTGGGCTGCGAGAGAAAGAAGCTGGCCCAAGATGGACCCAGTTCATCCAGGAAGTGTTGGTAGTTACAAGCACAGACAGCTTCAAGAGGGGGTCAGAGAAACGTATGGAGCAAAGGTCCCTCAGTGGCTCTTAGACACAAGCAATGCTCCCTCTAAGCTGTGGAGTCTTGTGAGCAAAAATCCTACTTGGTGAGCGACTGGCATTCAAGTTGTGAGCGAGTGATTTGGCTACTGCATAAATTAGTTTGCTCCGGCGCCCTCCTTCCTGAGCCGAGACAAAAAGGTGTGACCCGGAGGCTAAAAAACTATGAGCTAGCACACACTAACTCAGCTAGCTCACACTAACTCCAGAGAGCCAGTTTGGTGTAGTGGTTAAGTGCGCGGACTCTAATCTGGGAGAACCGGGTTTGATTCCCCAACTCCTCCACTTGCACCTGGCTGGATGACCTTGGGTAAGCCGTAGTTCTGATAAGAGCTGTTCTTGAAAAAAAGAGCAGTCTCTGTCAGAGCTCTCTCAGCCCCACCTACCTCACAGGGTGTCTGTTGTGGGGAGGGGAAGGGAAAGGAGTTTGTCAGCCGCTCTGAGACACCTTTGGGTAGTGAAGGGCGGGGTATAAATCCAATCTCCTCCTCCTCCTTAGAGGGAACACTGGCCGCAAGGTATCGATGGAACACTCCATCTGGGTCAGTGATGTTCTGTATGCTACACCACACTTGCTCTCAAAGTTCAAATTCCCTTCGTGCGACATCCTTGCATTTCTGTCCCTCCAAATGAGTTTTGTAGCATTCTTGGCTTCTGCAAGGAGGGAAATTTGAGCTCGGCCTGTTTTCCCCGCATCCTCCTTCGTAAGGGTCCAGTAGCCCTTGGAGTTTGACCCCCAGTTCACCCCTAGAATTAATTCCCATTTCCCACAGCGAATCCGATTACGACCGTCAGGGCAAAAAAAAAAAGGTGGCCGAGACACCCGAAGATGGGTGCATGAATTTTGGAGCGCTTCCACATCATTGCCACCTTCGATCCTGGGTGCGGGGAAACAGTGTTTAGGATTACCGGCATGACCTCCTCCCGTATACTCCCAGCGCATTATGAAATCGACACACAGACATTCACTGGAGCGTTATTAGTCAGAAGAATCCTGCGGAGAATATTGGATTTAGACCTCTCATGACTTCTTCAATACGTTCCACTGTGGCGCACCATATTAAAAAGTGACAAATTGTTCGGGGGAAACAGAGAGCTTCGGAAGGGGGGGAGCTAGACAAATTCACGGAGGGTGGCTCTATCGACGGCCGTCCGCCGTGATAACTAAATGGAACATGGAGAAGCCTGTGTGGGGTTGAGGAGAAAGGGCTGGAATAGGATCTGGGAGACCGAGGTTCGAATCCCCGCGTGTGCCACGGAAGCGTGCTGGGTGACCTTGAGCCAGTCACATACATTCATCCTAATCTACCTCACAGGGTTGTTGTGGGGATCAAAAGGAGAGGAGACCGCTATAAGCGGCTTTGGGTCCCCATGGAGAGCCAGCATGGTGCAGAATAAAAATAGTGTTTATACCTCTGTATGTAGTGGTTATATGGTTAAGTGCGCGGACTCTAATCCGGGAGAACCGGGTTTGATTCCCCACTCCTCCACTTGTACCTGCTGGATGACCTTGGGCAAGCCGTAGTTCTGATAAGGGCTGTTCTTGAAAAAGAGCAGTTTCTGTCAAGACCTCTCTCAGCCCCACCTGCCTCACAGGGTGTCTGCTGTGGGGAGGGGAAGGGGAAGGAGTCTGTAAGCCGCTCTGAGACACCTTTGGGTAGTGAAGGGCGGGATATAAATCCAATCTCTTCTTCTTTTACCTCACAGGGTGTCTGTTGTGGGGAGGGGAAGGGAAAGGAGTCTGTAAGCCGCTCTGAGGCTCCTTTGGGTAGTGAAGGGCGGGGTATAAATCCAATCTTCTACTACTCTAAGGAGTCTCAAAATGGCTTACAATCACCTTCCCTTTCTCTCCCCACAGCAGTCACTTTGTAAGGTGAGGCTGAGAGAGTTCTGAGAGATCCGTAGAAGAAAAGGAGTTGGTTTTTATACCCCGCTTTTCTCTACCCTCAGGAGTCTCAAAGCGGCTTACAAGTGCCTTTCCCTTCCTCTCCCCACAACAGTCGCCTTGTGAGGCAGGTGGGACTGAGAGAGCTCTGAGGGAACCATGACTGGTTAAGAGTGGCGGATTGGATTTTAATGTAGAGAACCGGGTTTGATCTCCAGCCAGTCACCGTTCTCTCAGAACTTGCTCAGCCCTACTTACCTCACAAGGTGCCTTTTGTGGAGAGAGGGAGGGAAAGGCGATTGTAAGCCACTTTGAGACTCATTATGGTAGAGAAAAGCAGGGTATAATAAACCAGCTCTCCTTCTTGAGAGCCAGTTTGGTATAGTGGTTAGGAGTGCGGACTCTAGTCTGGGAGAGCCGGGTTTGACTCCCCACGCCTCCACATGCAGCTGCTGGTGTGACCTTGGGTCAGTTACAAGTTTTCTCAGAGCCATTCTCTCACCAGCAGTCCTCGAAACAGCTCTCTCAGCCCCACCTACCTCACGGGGGTCTCTGTTGTGGGAAGGGGAAGGAGATCGTAAGCCGCTTTGAGACTCCTTCGGGTAGTGAAGGGCAGGGTATAAATCCAATCTCCTCCTCTTCTCCCATTGGGGAGATTTAGGTGATGTTGTGCTGGTTCTAGGAAGTTGACCGCAGCAGTGGCACAAAACCCATCTCTTCTTGGGGGGGGGGTGTAGAAAGGGGCTACTGATCACTGGACCAAAGAAGGTACCTATTTAATTACATGGTACTGAAGTCACTTGGTCTGTGGTGTTCGTTGCAGTCTCTGGTTCAACTGCTCAACAGCTATGCTTCCTATTGTCCGGTCGCAACCGTCAACAGACAACGTAGACCTGTCCAGTATGATCCCCATCCTGAACTATCATAACGAAGACTTATGTGACCTCCATGTGTAGTTTAGGATATCTCCAGAGGATGCTGAAATAGAGGAAATGGGTCTTTCTGCACGTAATTAATTAATTATCGTATGGCATTGTGTGTAGTGTAACCAGGAGATCCAAAGATTGTCTGGTATCCTTAAGTTGTAACTCTTTCACCACTAGGTGGCAGTGTTCCCTCTAAGTTATTTATCTATTTGACCTTCTAGCCCGCCCTCCCAGCCAGATCCGGCTCAGGGCGGCTTACATAAAACAGATAATTACATTAAAAGCAAAAAGTTACGATTAAAACAACTCTAAAACCATAATAGTGCTAGTCATCGTTGTTATCCATGAACGGTAGCAGCCATCATTCCCAGTTCTCAGCTCGCAGTCAGCTCAGTATTCGTTTCGGTTGTTCTTGCAGAACTTGCTGTTCTTTAGGCTGTTGGTGGTAGTTTCCAGGATCCAGGGCCGGATTAGTGAGTTAGTGTGAGCCAGCTCACAGTTTTTTAGCCTCTGGCTCACACCTTTTTGTCTTGGCTCAGGAAGGAGGGCTCCAGAGCAAAGTAATTTACGCAGCAGCCAAATCCCTCGCTCACAACTTTAATGCCGGGAGCTCACAAAGTAGAGTTTTTGCTCACAAGACCCCACAGCTTAGAGGGAGCATTGCTAGGTGATGAGCTAGACTTATTTTGGGGGCTGAGAGAGCTCCGAGAAAGCTGTGACTGACCCAAGGTCACCCAGCTGGCTGCATTTGGAGGAGTGCGGAATTGAACCCGGTTCTCCGGATTAGAGTCTGTCACTCCTAACCACTACGCCACACTGGCTTCTTTATGTGCAAACATAGCCCTGTTTGGAAAGTGTGGTTATTTTCTGCCACTTGGCTATGGGTTATCTCACAGTCCGTTGACCACAGTGCTTGGAAACCGAGATCACGATTGGATCGGCCTAATCCCATGCTGCCAGGGCTCTTTTTGTAGAAAAAGCCCAGCAGGAACTCATTAACATAATAGGCCACACCCAACACCAGAAACTAATTAGCATATTGGGCCACACCCGACAGCACAGCTCATTAGCACATTAGGCCGCACGCCCATGTTACCAGAAGTGTGGTTATCCAGCCACACCCACCTTCTGCTTCTTATTCTGTTTACCTTGTTTGTTGTCAAAACCCAGGGCCTTTTGCATGTTAGGCCACACACCCCTAATGTAGCCAATCCAAATGAGTCTCCGCTGTTGGGTGTGGCTTATTATGCTAATGAGTTCCTGCTGGGCATGGCCAACTCGGGAGTCAGCCGGAACTCCGTTCCTGTGCGTTCCTGCCCAAAAACAGCCCTGCATGCCGCCATTTTGAACATGTTCACAGGACTGTGGAACAGACAGCCGCTGCCCTCCGTTGTCTTTTGGGGGAAGCAAATTGCCGCTAGCCGTGTCCTCCGAAGTGTCAGGCGGTGCATGTTTGACGAAATGACAGGGGGTGTTTCAGCCACGCTGGAGTAATCGCCTGCCAAGGAAAACAAATGTCTTAGGAGCTCGCCAAGAGACGGGGACGTGGGATCCTGCAGTCCTGTCGACAGCACTCATCACACTCCACTCGGGACGAATAACGGACAAAATCCATCAAGCCTTTGTTTAAAAAAATAAAAATAAAATATGGCCGCTTTTTGTCAACAGAACAACTGTTTTTTAAGCTCTCTGAAAAGAGCTGTCCGCTGATTTTGTTTCCAAGAGCTGCTGTACAGGTGATGCAGGATGAGGTGACAGAGGGGGCTAGACGTCATTCTGAATCATAGCGTCGGAAGGGGGCATAGAGGCCATCTAGTCCCTGATCGATGCAGGATCCATTTAGAGCATCCCTGGCAAGTGTTTGTCCAGCCGCTGCTTGAAGACTGTCAAGGAGGGGGAGATCACCACTTCCCAAAAAACACAGCTGAGTCCGTGGCACAATCCAGAATTCTCCTGCCACTTTCTGAGGGATGTTTCCCACGCAAACAAAGCAGAGGCTGAGTTATGTGCCAGCCGACCTTCCCGTGGGAGATGCTTTGTGTATTCCTCAAGGTGATGTTGAGTGCTAAAATTCCCAGAAAGAAGAAAAAGAGATTGGATTTATACCCTGCCCTTCACTACCCGAAGGAGTCTCACAGCAGCTCACAAACTCCTTTCCCTTCCCCTCCCCACAACAGGCACCCTGTGAGCAGTGTTCCCTCTAAGCTGAGTTAGTGTGAGCTAGCTCACAGTTTTTTAGCCTCTGGCTCACACATTTTTGTCTTGGCTCAGGAAGGAGGACTCCAGAGCAGACTAATTCATGCAGCAGCCAAATCGCTCGCTCACGACTTTAATGCCAGGAGCTCACAGAGTAGAATTTTTGCTCACAGGACTCCACAGCTTAGAGGGAGCATTACCTGTGAGGTCAGTGGGGCTGAGAGAGCTCTGACAGAAACTGCTTTTTTTCAAGGACAGCTCTTACCAGAACTACGGCTTGCCCAAGGTCATCCATCCAGGTGCAAGTGGAGGAGTGGGGAATCAAACCCGGTTCTCCCAGATTAGAGTCCGCGCACTGAACCACTACGCCAAACTGGCTTAGCTTCTGAAATCTGAAGAGATCAGGCTAG
>NW_015165296.1:252974-253382 GCF_001447785.1 Gekko japonicus
AGAGCTCTTTCCAGAACTGCGGTTTCAAGGACACCTACCTCACAGGTGTGGGGAGGGGAAGGGAAAGGAGTTTGTAAGCTGCTCTGAGACTCTGAGTGAAGGGCGGGGTATAAATCCAATCTCCATCTCCTCCTCCTCCTCCTCCTCCTCCTCTTCTTCTTCTTTTTCTTCCTAAAGTTTAGTCGAAGACACTTTTGATTTAAGAAGTCAGAGCCAACCACAGATTTCAGGGAGTGCGGTTCTGCATAAGTCTGATAGCGACTCTTCGACATTTCAGGCAGAAGCTCCGTTTCACAAGATTCCTTTTAAATTGAAGATCATGTTTAAAAATCTTTTCTTGCAGGCATACAAAATAAGTGTAAATATTGAGCTAGCTAAGGCACCCGCACCTGGCAGTTATAAGTTGGT
>NW_015165296.1:253555-257700 GCF_001447785.1 Gekko japonicus
AGCTGCTTATGGCCTGCTCAATCCCAGGTGCAAACCGTCCTGTAGTTGACTCAGATTGCTGTGTATCCTCCTCAGTACTTACAGTAGGTGCAGATCCTGATGCTTCTTCAGCTCTTAAAGGCACGGAATCCTCCCCTCTTAGGCAGTCAGGAACTGGCTCTGGGGCTGAGTCAAGGGCAGGCATGACACAAAGATTTTTACACAGAAGAAAATGCCTCCTCTCCAGTGAAGCAAAGATTCGTTGCAATCTCTGAATATTTAACTATTTTGCCAATGTTTCCAACAGGTTCCAGAAAATGTGCTACTGGGTGCCATTGTGCCCATGGGCGCCCCGTTGGGGACCCCCACGATAAGGCATCTTCATACATGCAGTACAAGATAACCCGATCTGATCTGTTCTGCAGAAGGCAACCGAAGCCGTTAAGAGATGAGTCAGCCCCTACCTGCGGAGCCTATATCCCGTTCCCTGGGTTCCATTTCTTGGTTTGACAAACCCATGAGAACAGGGGAATGGATGCAAAAATATGCCAAGGAGCTCCCATGCTGTGGCGTACAGGATATTACCGAGCTACCTTGGTAGCCTCCGGTAAGGAGAAGGATTCCGCTTGGGCAAGGCTCCGTCCGCCACATGATCTCATTCGTTTCTGAAATCCGGCTTCTCCACTAAGCGTCACACAGCCGGCAGGAACCTGCAAGTCATTTGGTCCACGCGCCCGAATGAAGGAAGGCATTAGCCATGCCTGATGCAAATCAGCCCCTTCTCTAGATCCTAGCATACCGAGATCGCAGGCTTTTGGGCTTCCAGCTGATGTTCCCGGCGTCCGTAAAATATAAAACGCTGCTGGAGAAAGATGAGAAAGCGGATGATGAGAAGCCGGCCGAGTATATCAGATTAAGGGATACTGCTCCCCTGTTCCCAAAGATGGGGGGATTTATCCGTTCCTCTTGACTTAAACAGGTTGCACCTGCGTTTAATTCACAGTTTCCCCTTTTTAAACTTTGCCGCTGCATTTATCTGGTTTGGAAGACACCCACGGCGCCGAACGACAGGCCAGAATCAACCGGTGCCGTGTTCTGTTGGGTTGACGAATGACTGAAGCCATGTGAATCTGCTCCTCACCTTTCGGAAGAGGAGGGGACGCTCTTTTGACACGTCCACCCAACAGAGCTTCAATCCAAATAACGCAAGCTCCTCACCTTTCGGAAGAGGAGGGGACGCTCTTTTGACACGTCCACCCAACAGCGCTTCAATCCAAATAACGTAATCTGTCGCGTTCTGAAATTGTGATGCTTTTCTCCCGCTGGGAAATCCACAGGGAGGCCTGTATGATCTGGTGTGTCAGGGGAAGGTCGGCCGCCCTGGTCTCAATCCGACACAAACGTTGAACCCATTTGCCTGAAAGGACTTAAGCCTGCGTAACTGCTGGGCTGTTAGGCGAGACACGTTTAAAATCCACCTTTGCTGCAAGTGCATCCTTAGACTGCCATCTAGGGGACATAATGAGAAGAGCAATGGCTTTTTTTAGTAGGGTAGAGAGACTGTGCCCTGGTCTCAGCAGATCTCGGAAGCTGAGCAGGGTCGGCCCTGGTTAGGACTTGGAAGAGAGACCACCAAGGAAGCCCAGGGTCGCTAGGCAGAGGCAGGCAATGGCGAACCACCTCTGTTCATCTCTTGCCTTGACCTGGATGGCCCAGGATGGCCCGATCTTATTAGCTCTCAGGACCTAAGCACGGTCGGCCCCGGTTAGTACTTGGGTGGGAGACCACCGAGGACGTCCAGGGTTGCTATGCAGAGGCAGGCAATGGCAAACCACCTCTGTTTGTCTCCTGCCTTGACCTGGATAGGCCAGGCAAGCACAATCTCGTCCAATCTCAGAAGCTAAGCAGGGTCAGCCCTGGTTAGATTTTGGATGGGAGACCACCAAGGAAGCGCAGGGTCGCTACGCAGAGGTAGCCAATGGCAAACTGCCCCGGAGCCTTGAAAACCCGACGGGGTCACCATAAGTCGGCTGCGACTTGACGGCCCCTTTCACCACAAATCGTGACCGGAGCTCTAATCAAGGGCTGGAATGTTATCGCCCGATTTCAGAGGTGACAGGAACCTTCGACAAAGGAAGAAGGCTGCGGCTATGCTTAGAAGCAGATCTAGGGAAATGGAATGAAAGCCCGTGTCCCGTTCATCTCAATGGGGCTTGTACGGAAATCCATGACAAATTGGGCCCACGGCCGCTACCTGTGAGCAGCTAATGGAACGGTCCCCCCCCCATTGGTCTACCTTCCATATCTCGTCTCTTTGTGAAGTTTAATTAAACATTGGCTCCCTACTGCCCCTAATCAGATTAGCCAATAATACCTGCTCAAAGCGGTCAAAACTGATTAAAATTTAAAAAAACAGACATTGTATATATGTTTCTCCTCCCTCCCTCTCTCTCTCTCCCTCCCTGTATGAATCATTTGATTCCTGAGGCTTGGATTGAAATAAATTGGAGATCAAATTACCTAGCGAATTAATTAAATCAGGAGAAGAATCCCCCCCCCCCCCGCTCCCAGACAGAGGGGGGCAGCTATTACTGTGAATAAATACAATGTTTTCCTCTCTTTTTTCAAGGGCACACACGTGGCTATGCACTCATTCTTTTTTTTTAAAAAAAGGGCTGGGTTTGTGTGTGTGCGTACGTGCGTGTGTACTCTGACCGGGATAGCCCATCAAATCTCAGAAACTCAGCAGGGTCGGCCCTGGTTAGTACTTGGATGGAAGCCCCAAAAGGAAGTCCAGTGTCCCTACGCAGAGGCAGGCAATGGAAACCACCTCTGTTTGTCTGCTCTCACCTGGATGGCCCAGGCTGGCCTGATCTTGTCAGATCTCAGAAGCTAAGCAGGGTTGGCCCTGGTTAGTACTTGGGTGGGAGACCACCAAGGATGTCCAGGGTTGCTACGCAGAGGCAGGCACTGCCAAACCTCCTCTGTATGTCTGCCGTGACCTGGATGGCCCAGGCTAACCCGATCTCATCAAATCTCGGAAGCTAAGCAGGGTTGGTCCTGGTTAGACCACCAAGGAAGTCCAGGGTTGCTACGCAGAGGCAGGCACTGCCAAACTGCCTCTGTATGTCTGCCCTGACCTGGATGGCCCAGGCTAGCCCGATCTCATCAAATCTCAGAAGCCAAGCAGGGTCGGTCCTGGTTAGACCACCAAGGAAGTCCAGGGTTGCTGTGCAGAGGCAGGCACTGCCAAACCTCCTTTGTATGTCTGCCCTGACCTGGATGGCCCAGGCTAACCCGATCTCATCAAATCTCGGAAGCTAAGCAGGGTTGGCCCTGGTTAGACCTCGGATGGGAGACCACCTAGGAAGTCCAGGGTTGCTATGCAGAGGCAGGCCATGGCAAACCACTTATGTATGCCTTTTGTCCTGACCTGGATGGCCCAGGCTAGCCTGATCTAATCAAATCTCGGAAGCTAAACAGAGTCGGTCCTGGTTAGTATTTGGATGGGAGACCACCAAGGAAGCCCAGGGTTGCTACGCAGAGGTAGCCAATGGCAAACTGCCCCGGAGCCTTGAAAACCCGACGGGGTCACCATAAGTCGGCTGCGACTTGACGGCCCCTTTCACCACAAATCGTGACCGGAGCTCTAATCAAGGGCTGGAATGTTATCGCCCGATTTCAGAGGTGACAGGAACCTTCGACAAAGGAAGAAGGCTGCGGCTATGCTTAGAAGCAGATCTAGGGAAATGGAATGAAAGCCCGTGTCCCGTTCATCTCAATGGGGCTTGTACGGAAATCCATGACAAATTGGGCCCACGGCCGCTACCTGTGAGCAGCTAATGGAACGGTCCCCCCCAACGGTCTACCTTCCATATCTCGTCTCTTTGTGAAGTTTAATTAAACATTGGCTCCCTACTGCCCCTAATCAGATTAGCCAATAATACCTGCTCAAAGCGGTCAAAACTGATTAAAATCTAAAAAAAACAGACATTGTATATATGTTTCTCCTCCCTCCCTCTCTCTCTCTCCCTCCCTGTATGAATCATTTGATTCCTGAGGCTTGGATTGAAATAAATTGGAGATCAAATTACCTAGCGAATTAATTAAATCAGGAGAAGAATCCCCCCCCCCCCCGGCTCCCCGACAGAGGGGGTCAGCTTTTT
>NW_015165296.1:257988-262298 GCF_001447785.1 Gekko japonicus
CCCCAGCCAGTGTTCCCTTCACTGGGTAGGCTTGAGGTGTGTGAGGGAGCAGAGAAAGAAACAAAGCAACTGGCCGGCTTGTAGAAGGCACCTGTCTCTTTAAACCCCTTCTCCAAGCCAAGCGAGCCGGCAGCGGGGGTGGGGAAGCTTGGAGGACACAGTTAAAGTGGGCCATCTCGTTTAATGTTCATAAAAAGCAGATTTGCATATTTTTCAATAAAAATGTATCTTTGTTCCCATCTTGTGCTTCTCAAACATCTGACATTTATTCTACGTGGCTCTTATGTTAAGCATGTTTGGCCGCTGCCGTCTGAGAGGATATGTGGAGGCCTGCCTCTACCAGTGGACATGGGCCCTTTCTGCCCTGACGCCTTGCTCTGAAGAATCCGAGGAGTGAAGCCTGAAGGGTTGACTTTGCAGTCGCAAACATTCCCTCTGCACTGGTTCTCCCCCCCCCCAGTTTATTTCTTTGTGTTTTCCAGGGGTCATTTCCTGCAGGAGCGCACAGGAGCGGTGCTCCGGCAGTAAAGAGCCCAGGGGGCGGGCACATGCAACAAGCCCCACCCCCTGCTCCCAGCAGCCCTCAGTCAGAGCAAGAAGCAGCCAAGTAAGCGGCAGAGCCGCCACCCCCGGCCCTGCCTAGTTATGTAATTAACAGGACTCCACAGCTTAGGGAGAGCATTGACCACAGCCATAATGCCATCGGTATGTTCAGGGGTCATTTCATAGAAAAAGAGGTGCAGGAGCTCATTAGCATAACTTATTTGCATATGCCACACCCCCTGACATCACCGGAAGTGTGTCAGAAGGCAACACCCATCGCTCAGTCTCCACTGGACTGTTTTGGATTGCTAGCTATTGGGGGGGGGGGAACGTGCAGATCTTTCCTCGCAGAGGAGGGAGAGCTTTTACCTGAATAAAACTTGGTCTTAAAGGTGCCACTGGACTGTTTTGGACGGTGGGGCTGAGGGGTGGGGAGCTCTGCAACTTACCTGGCTGCTTCTTGCTCTGACTGAGGGCTGCTGGGAGCAGGGGGTGGGCTTGTTGCATGTGCCCGCCCCCTGGGCTCTTTACTGCCGGAGCTCTGCTCCTGTGCGCTCCTGCAGGAAATGACCCCTGGTTATGATAATGGTTTTAATAATTTTATTGTGTAGTTGATATTGGTTTTTATATTGTTATTATAACAATTGTTTTTTTCTGTAAGCCGCCCTGAGCCTGCCTTGGCGGGGAGGGCTGGGTAAAAATCAAAGTGATAAATAAGTAAATAAATAATCGCAGGAGGTCTCCAGCTACCACCTGGGGACTGGCAGCCCTACATCCCTCGCCTCTTCCAGAATCCATGTTAGCATCGTGGACTCCCATGTTTTGCTTTTAGTTATGAAGCAGGAGATAAGACCACTTCTCGGAGGGAAAAAAGGCCATGAGTTTGCAATCCGTGCGGGAAACTGGGTCGGCGGAACCCTTGAAGAACCGGGTTCTTGGGCCATTCTCTTTGCTTCCTCTTTGCGGTAAATGTTAATTACATAACAAGGCAGGCCGGGCTGTTTTGTCTGACCCCCGGCAGCTCTTTGGTATTCTCCCCAAACGCATAAAAATTACATCGGAACGTCTCCCCTTTGTGTGAGAGAAAAATAATCCGGCAAAGTGCAGAGAGTGCATTATTCCCTCCAGGACGTTTCCAATGCAGTCGAGTGCCTTTCAGAAGCAGCAAAGCGAGGCAAGAGGGCTACCTTGGCATCGCGGAGAGTTGTGACCTGGTTTTCTCTTTCGCTGCTTTAACGCATCCCTTCTCCCCCTCCCGAGAACGGGATCATTCTCTTAACAGAATAACATTCTCCCTGTCTTTGTGATCCAGTGGTCACATTACAAACAAAGCAAGCTTGGCAAATTACCTCCCAGCATACAAATCGGCCCCAGAGCTCCTAATTTGGGAAACGCTACAGCATCGGAGATGCAGCTTGAGATAATGCAGCCCAAATGGGCTATTTATAAAACAGTCCTATGCAAGTGCACAAGGAATTGGGCCCTACCTTATTCACTGAGACTTGGCTCCCAAATCGTGGTAGCTTGGGGTACCTTCCAAGTTCCCCAGGTGGCAAGTTGATATAAAACAGCCCACCATTTATCACTCTACATGAACCTGGAAATGAAAAATAGGGTGAAAAATTGTCTTTGTGTTGCTTTCAGATACATGGAACGGTGATGGGTTTTGCGGTGGTTACGGTGAACATTCACATGCCTTTTTCATAGTCCAAAACCCCTTTCCCTGTACAACATCGCTTACCATCAGTTTGGGTGCACTCTGAATCACAGTAATTTATCTTCAGTTATATACGTCCCACTCACTCTGCAGGTCCCACCCGAGCTCTATACTAAATGCCACAGAGAACATAAGGAGAGCCCTGCTGGATCAGACCAGGGGTCCATCTAGTCCAGCATCCTGTCTCACACAGTAGCCAATCAGTTCCCCTGGAGGACCAACAACAGGGCATAGAGGCCAAGGTTTTCATAAGAACACCACAAGAGCCCTGCTGGATCAGACCAGTGGTCCATCTAGTCCAGCATCCTGTTTCACCCACTGGCCAACCAGTTCCTCTAGAGGTCTAACAGCAGGGCATAGAGGCCAAGACCTTCATAAGAACACCACAAGAGGCCTGAGGGATCAGACCAGTGGTCCATCTAATCCAGCATTTGGTCTCACACAGTGCCCCAATGAGTTCCTCTGGAGGTCCAGCAACAGGGCAAAGAGGCCCAGGACTTCATGAGAAAGACGAGTTCTGCTTGATCAGACCAGGGGTCCATCTAGTCCAGCATCCCATCTCACACAGTAGCCAACCAGTTCCTCTGGAGGGCCAACAACAGGGCACAGAGGCCAAGGCCTTCCCTCAGTGTTGCCTCTTGGCACTGGAATTCAAAGGTTTACTGCTTCTGAATGTGGCGGTTCCCTTTAGTCACCATGGCTAGTAGCCACTGGTAGACCTATCCTCCATGAATCTGTCTGCAAAATCACAATTAGATCACTGCAGAGGAGGGAAGGAACTCACAAGCCCGGGGTGTTCCAAGGCTTTTTCTAACTATAGCTTGCTGTTGTGTCTGAATGCAACCTTTTGGCATCCCCGGGGGCCTCACCAGCTAATGTAGTAGAATATGACATGGTAAATTAGCCAGAAGATTGAGAGCAATAGGCTTTTCTTTCAAGAAATACCGAAGGTATACTATTCTGTGGTACTTCCAGAATTGTCCTGTAGGTGGCAGCAAATAGAACACAGTTCCTTGTGAAATTCAGGCCATCCACCTCCAAACCACCCCTTGGAATTCCTTGCTTGAAATCACACAAGAGCCAAGGATTCTTTCCACACCCACAGATCCCCTCCTGTCCCTTGGCCCTATGTGAGCTTTCCCCCAGTGATCACACACTCCTCAGTGCCTCCTTTAAATTCAAGCCTCCACTTTCCAACACTAAGAACATCCCTGCTGGATCAGACCACTGGTCCATCTAGTGACTAGTCCAGCCTCCTGTCTCCCACAGTGGCTCAACCAGTTCCTCTGGAGGGCCAACAACAGGGCAGAGAAGCCGAGGCCTTTCTTAGAACATCAGAGGAGCCCTGCTGGATCAGACCAGGGGTCCATCTAGTCCAGCCTCCTGTCTCACACAGTTGCCAACCAGTTCCTCTGGAGGGCCAACAACAGGGCATAGAGGCCCAGACCTTCATAAGAACATAAGCAGAGCCCTGCTGGATCAGGCCAGTGGTCCATCTCGTCCAGCATCCTGTCTTACACAGTGGCCAACCAGTTCCCCTGGAGGGCCAACAACAGGGCATGGAGGCCGAGGCCTTCATTAGAACATCAGAAGAGCCCTGCTTGATCAGACCAGTGGTCCATCTCGTCCAGCATCCTGCCTCACACAGTGGCCAACCAGTTCCTCTGGAGGGCCAACAACAGGGCACAGAGGCTGAGGCCTTCATAAGAAAATAAGAAGAGCCCTGCTGGATCAGACCAGTTGTGGAAAGAACTTTCAGAAATAGAAGGTTTTGGGTTTAAAATGAACAAAATAGTTGATACAGAATCCACATATGTATATCTGGCTCTGTTTTTTTTTTGCTAATAGACAGTTACAGCCTAACTCACTATGATTCTTGCCAAAGACCTTTTGCTCCCAGTATAATCAACATTCCATGGCCCCCAGCCCCCAGGTATGTGAGAATTACACTAAACAGCTTGTCAGGAAGACCAGCATGAGAAGTGACATGCCCAAAATTTCCCAGGCCATAAAATGCAGCTGGGCCCTAACACCATAAGGACAGTTTGTT
>NW_015165296.1:262841-270102 GCF_001447785.1 Gekko japonicus
CAACCAGTTCCTCTGGAGGGCCAACAACAGGGCACAGAGGCCGAGGCCGTCATAAGAACATTAGAAGAGCCCTGGTGGATCAGACCAGTGGTCCATCTAGTCCAGCCTCCTGTCTCACACGGTGGCTCAACCAGTTCCTCTGGAGGGCCAACAACAGGGCACAGAGGCCGAGGCCGTCATAAGAACATTAGAAGAGCCCTGGTGGATCAGACCAGTGGTCCATCTAGTCCAGCCTCCTGTCTCACACAGTGGCCAGCCAGTTCCTCTGGAGGGCCAACAACAGGGCATAGAGGCTGAGGCCTTCATAAGAACATCCAAAGAGCCCTGTTGGACTAGATGGACCAGAGATGCCGAGGCCTTCTTAATAAGAGCCCTGCTGGATCAGACCAGTGGTCCGTCAAGTCCAGCCGCCTGTCTCACCTAGTGGCTGGTCAGTTCCTCTCCTAGACCCACTGTTTCTTTCAACCCCCTGCTTTTTCTCCATGCTGATTCCGTTCAGTTCCTTTTGTCCATACTAGCTCTCAAACTCCTTCCGTACTAGCTCCGGACTGGAAAATTCCTGGAGATTTTTTTTTTTGGGGGGGGGTAGAACCTGGGGAGAGCAGGGTTTGGGGAAAGGATGGATGTGGTGTATAATTAGGGTTACCAACCTCCAGGTTGTGGCTGGAGATCTCCTGGGACGACAACTTCTCTCCAGGGGCAAAGATCAATTCCCCTGGAGAAAACGGCCGCTTCGGCCATGATTTTTAAGTCTGCGTCAAGCATGGGAAAAGGCGAGCGTGTTTCTGATTGGCAGCAATGTTCGTAACCGCATTTGTCTCCCTTTTTTTGAAAAAAGGTCAAGACACGTTAATAATGGAGATGCCCACATTGCTTTTAAGAAACACGGCTCCAAGCCTGGGCGAAGGAAGAAACGCTGTTACTCAGAGAAGCTGGAGACATCCAATAAATTGTTCCTGGCCGGGACTGCTTTACTCATGTCCGTGGCAGGCATTCCGGTTGCGTGACTGGGAGGGAACTGAGGCTAGTTTTGCAAAATTTGTTTGATCAGTAACCACAGTGGGATGGGAGAGACGACGAATGCATGTACCACAGGCAATAAACGCCTAATCTTTGACGACGTGCTTTCACACATGCCGAATAAGGCACTCCAAATCTGCTATTTCTTTTCTGGGGGAACTGCTCTGTGTCAGCCGGAGATCAGACGCAATTACAGGATGTCTCCAGCCCCCACCTGGAGGTTGGCAGCTAGGCCGACCCCTCCCAACCACCCACAGTCCCCCTTCCAACACGAATCGTGTCCCAAAACCTCCAGGTTTGTGTATTTCGAAGCATGAATCACTTGTCCTTCGGTTTTAATTGGGGGAGGAGAAATTCTATTAATCGCAATGACCGTTAGGAAATATCTCCAACCGGAGACCAATTTCGTACGAGGGAATGAAGGCTGGCCTCATTAGCTCCCCGTGGCTTGGCTCTTCGCAGCAGCCCAAGATAAATGTCTTCATTCTAACAATCTTTTGTTTTTTTATCAGTAGTCTCTCGTTCCTAGAATCAGGACTGGAAAGATCCAAAAGGGAACAGAACTGGGGGGTGGAGCTATATCAGGGGTCCCCAACATGGTGCTCACGGGCACCATAGCCCGTGTTTTTAAAAAGTGGGCCTGCCAGTGTAATTTTCCCCTTAGGCTGTGGGTTCCCAGGTTAGAGTACTCACTCAGGCACCTGTTCTCAGGTTCGTCGGCAGAGACAGGCTGGCTCAAAACATCAGCTGTCTATTTGCAAGGAGACAACTCCAACAACAACTTCAGCTGACATACAAAACTGGAAACTGAAACAAGACCTCCACCCGATAGGAACAGACTAAATCACACAGATATTATTGGGGGGGGGAGCAGACTGTTCCATGATATATATATACAGGGGTCATTTCGTAGATAAAGAGGTGTAGGAGCTCATTAGCATAACTTATTTGCATATGCCACACCCCCTGACATTACCAGAAGTGTGTCAGAAGGCAACACCCACCGCTCAGGCTCCACTGGACTCTTTTGGATGCTAGCTACTGGGGTGGGGGGGAACGTGCTGATCTGTCCTCACAGAGGAAGAAGAGCTTGTACCTGAAGGCGGGCCAGAGGGGGGGCTCTGCAACTTACCTGGCTGCTTCTTCCTCCTCATGGCCCGACTGAGGGCTGCTGGGGGGGTGGGGCTTGTTGCATGTGCCCGCCCCCTGGGCTCCTTACTGCCGGAGCTCCGCTCCTGTGTGCTCCTGCAGGAAATGACCCCTGTATATATACAAGAAATATGCCAGACGGGCCGTGTTCCCTCTAAGCCGAGTTAGTGTGAGCTGGCTCACAGTTTTTTAGCCTCCAGCTCATACATTTTTGTCTTAGCTCAAGAAGGATGGCTCCAGAGCAAACTAATTTATGCAGTAGCCAAATTGCTCACTCACAACTTTTTTTTTACTCACAAGACTCCACAGCTTAGATGGAGCATTGCAGACGGGGCTTTTGCCCAGCAGGGCTTCCAACTGGCCATTGGAGATCCGATTGGCTATGCAGTCTTAAAATGTGACTGACGGTAAGATGTGTTAGAACAAAGTTGGGGTCCAGTGGCACCAGGACAAAAAACGCTTAAATAAATAGAATGTCTGTAGTCAGATGATTGGTTCAGCATAGGAAAAAGAGTACGACAAGGATGTATATTGTCACCTTGCTTATTTAATATGTATGCAGAGTACATCATGAGAAATGCTGGCCTGGATGAATCACAAGCAGGAATTAAGATTGCTGGGGAAAAGATCAGCAACCTCAGATATGCAGACGATACCACTCTAATGGCAGAAAGTGAAGAGGACCTAAAGAGCCTCTTGCTCAGAGTAAAAGAGGAGAGCGCAAAAGTGGGCTTGAAGCTCAACATCAAAAAAACTAAGATCATGGCATCCGGCCCCATCACTCCTTGGCAAATAGAAGGGGAAGCTGTGGAAGTAGTGACAGACTTCACGTTCCTGGGATCCCAGATCACCACAGACTGTGACTGCAGCCATGAAATTAAAAGACGCCTGCTCCTTGGGAGGAAAGCGATGGCGAACCTAAACAGCATGATAAAAAGTAGAGACATCACCCTGCCAACAAAAGTCCGCATGGTCAAAGCAATGGTATTCCCAGTAGTCATGTATGGCTGCGAAAGTTGGACTATAAGGAAGGCCGAGCACCGAAGAATAGATTCTTTTGAACTATGGTGCTGGAGAAGACTCTTGAGAGTCCCTTGGACTGCAAGAAGAACAAATCAGTCAATCCTCAAAGAAATCAACCCTGACTGTTCCCTGGAAGGCCAGATAATGAAACTGAAGCTCAAATACTTTGGCCACCAAATGAGAAGGGAGCACTCACTGGAAAAGACCCTGATGCTGGGAAAGATTGAAGGTCATGGCGGGATCTGGTCCATGGGGTCGCGAAGAGTCGGACTCGACTGTGCGACTGAACAACAAGTCAGATGATGGGAGTCTGAATCGTGAAGCTTACTGGGTGACCTTGAGAACATGTTGGATCGGGCCAATGGTACTCTGTGTCACACTGTGGCCATGTTTCTTTGTCAGCCCAGCCTACCTCGCAGGGTCGTTCTGAAGAAAAATGTTAGACGAGACTCTAGGCAAGCCAGGCTCAGATCCTCACTTTGTCGTGCAGGTCGCTGGGTAAGATAAGGTTTACAAAGGGTAAGAATAAGTATCATATGGCAATAGCCGGAAATCCTAAGACTGTCTGGCAGTCTTAAGTTCTAGCCCATTAGCATTATGCACCACTAAAATGGCGAGCTAGATTTATTTTGGTGGCCGAGGGAGCTATGAAAGAGCTGTGATTGACCCAAGGTCGCTGTTGCAATGGGGAGGGGAAAGAATTTTACCTGGCCACCAGTCTCCCACCTGGTGTACCAGCTTCACTTAGGTTCACTGGGCTGGATGGGAATTCTGGCAGGAGACGAAGTCTTGGCAGGAAAGAGAAGAGGACACACGCCTGCAGTACAATCTATTTATCTGAACCTTAAAAAGGTAAAGGTTTCCCTTGCTCGAAAGCTAGTGGAATCCAACTCTAGGGGGTGGTGATCATCTCCATTTCCAAGGGTAAGAGCCATCGCTGTCTGAAGACATTTCCGTGGTCACGTGGCCAGCATGACTAAACACCAAGGCGCACAGAACGCTGGGCTAGGTTGGCAGGCGCTGGGGCCAGAGACGGGAGCTCACTCCGTCACGCGGCGCTCAGGTCTCGAACTGCCGAACTACCGACCTTCCAGTCTGCAGCTCAGCGTCTTAACCTCTGAGCCGCCGCGGCCCTTATTTTGAACCTTACCACAATACAAAAAAGGCTCAGAGCATTCACCGAAAACGGCAGTGCACACAAGACCACCACCTGAAGACCCCCAAAAAGGTGTTCAGGAGGGGGTGCTGAACGGAACCTTGACAATATTTACTCCCTTTCGCAAGATGATAAAAGACATACATCAAACGTCCCGTGGGGATGGCATGAGCGCACCATAAATGTCTCCTCCCTAAGGGCTATCAGTTCGGTCAGAGCCTCTGGCCAGAGCAGGTGAGGTATAGACAAAAATATCTAGATAGGCAGCCTTGCAATTTAGTGCACTCGGCTAAAGGAATGCGGGCTATGTGTGGGAAAGAGCTCACGGCGTTCACAGCCAGGCACCACTTTGTAACTAGGAAGCCGGCATTGGCCATACTGCAGTGCTCCATGGGAAGAAACCAAAGCCTGCTTTTGCTACGTCTATTCAATATACCTTCTGCATAAATGGCCAAGTCTCCCTTAATCCAAAATTCTGCCTAAGTCACCCAGCTACCCTTGGCAAGAGAGCCAGTTTGGCGTTGTGGTTAGGAGCGCAGACTCTAATCTGGGAGAACCAGGTTTGATTCCCCACTCCTCCACATGCAGCTGCTGGGGTGACCTTGGGTCAGTAACAAGTTCTCTCAGAGCTGTTCTCTCAAAGGCACTTCTGGAAAGAGCTCTCTCAGCCCCACCTACCTCACAGGGCAGTGTTCCCTCTTGGCTGAGTTAGTGTGAGCTAGCTCACAGTGTTTTAGCCTCCGGCTCACACATTTTTCTCGTAGCTCAGGGAGGACGGTTCCAAAGCAAACTGATTTATGCTGCTGCCCAATCGCTCTCTCACCACTTTAAGGCCAGTAACTCACAAATTTGAATTTTTGCTCACAAGACTCCACAGCTTAGAGGGAGCATTGCTCACAGGGTGTCTGTTGTGGGGAGGGGAAGGGAAAGGGTTTATAAGCCACTCTGAGACTCCTTCAAGTAGTGAAGGGCTGGGTATAAATCCAACCTCTTCTTCTTCTTCATGTGGAGGAGTGCAAAATTAAACCCGGTTCTCCGGAGTAGAGTCTGTCGCTCTTAACCACTATACCACGCTGGCTCTCTTGCCAAGGGTAGCTATGGCAAAAGAAGAAGAGAAGAAGAAGAGATTGGATTTATACCCCACCCTTCACTTGGAGTCTCAGAGCGGCTTACAAACTCCTTTCCCTTCCCCTCCCCACCACAGACACCCTGTGAGGTAAAAGAAGAAGAGGAGATTGGGTTTATACCCTGCCCTTCACTTGGAGTCTCAGAGCGGCTTACAAACTCCTTTCCCTTCCCCTCCCCACAACAGACACCCTGTGAGGTAAAAGAAGAAGAAGAGATTGGATTTATACCCCACCCTTCACTTGGAGTCTCAGAGCGGCTTACAAACTCCTTTCCCTTCCCTTCCCCACAACAGACACCCTGTGAGGTGGGTGGGGCTGAGAGAACTCTGACACAAACTGCTCTTTTTCAAGGACAGCTGTGCCAGAGCTTGTGACTGACCCAAGGTCACATCAGCAGGTGCAAGTGGAGGAGTGGGGAATCAAACCCGGCTCTCCCAGATTAGAGTCCACACACTTAACCACTACACCAAAACAAAAGTCCTGAGGCGACATAAAAGACATATTCCGTTTCATGTGGACTGTCGTGAGTCACAGCCCAGGAAAAGTTCCTATGGAAATAAATGTTGTTAATCTTTAAAGTGGATTTTCAGGCTTCCCGAGGGCCAGTAAGTCTCTCTAGTTCTAAGCTAACTGACCAGGCGGTTGTCTGGCTCCCCCAAATTCTCGTCTGACTTTTCCCCCCCCCTCACAATAACCTTGTGAGGTTGGTCGGGCTGACGATGAAAGAAACCAGCCGAAGTTCCTCCAGAGAGCTTCGCAGCAAAGTAGGAATTCGAACCCGGTTCCTTTAAATCTCTTAAAGTGCCTCTGGATTTTCAGGCTTCTCAAGCGCCAGTAAGTCTCTCTAGTTCTAAGCTAACTGACCAGGCGGTTGTCTGGCTCCCCCAAATTCTCGTCTGACTTTTCCCCCCCCCTCACAATAACCTTGTGAGGTTGGTCGGGCTGACGATGAAAGAAACCAGCCGAAGTTCCTCCAGAGAGCTTCGCAGCAAAGTAGGAATTCGAACCCGGTTCCTTTAAATCCTAGTCTGGACATGTTATCCTTGCGACACAACCCTGTGAGGTCGGGTGACAAAGAAACCGGGCCCAGCTCATCCAGGGAGCTTCACAGCAAAACTACGCCACCCCAAATCTCCATGTATTTCCCAGGCAGGAGACTCTTTCGACTTCAGCGAGGTCATAGTTCCCCTGCAGGAAATGGATGCTCTGGAGGGTGGACTCTACGGCCTAGGGTTGCCAGTTCTGGGTTGGAAAATACCTGGAGACTTTGGGGGTGGATCCGGGAGAGGGGTGGGGGGGAATCAAACCCGGTTCTCCTAGATTACAGTCCACGCACTTAACCACTGCACCAAACTGGCTCTCCAGACCAGTGTTCCCTCTAAGCTGAATTGGTGTGAGCTAGCTCAGTTTTTTAGCCTCTGGCTCACACATTTTGCCTTAGCTCGGGAAGGAGGGCTCCAGAGCAAACTAATTCACCAGCAGCCAATCGCTCGCTCACAACTTTAATGCCAGTCGCTCACAAAGTAGCATTTTTGCTCACAAGACTCCACAGCTTAGAGGGAGCATTGCTCCAGACCCCACCTGGAGGCTGGCAAATAGGGTTGCCAGGTCTGGATTCGAAAATCCCTGGAGACTTTGGGGGGTGGAGCCAGGAGAGGGCGGGGTTTGGGGAGGGGAGGGGGGCTCAGCATGACACAACGCCACAGAGCCACCCTTCAAAGCAGCCATTTTCTCCAGGAGGGCTGATCTCTGTCAGCTGGAGATGTAAAAGCGGGAGCTCCCCAGG
>NW_015165296.1:271065-271729 GCF_001447785.1 Gekko japonicus
CTTTTCAGTGATGACCTTACTTTCTCCCTCCAAAAAATTGCTTATATGGCTTTCTGGTTTCCTAAAATGATGGGGGAAAGGGGGGGGGGTGGACTTGGCTTGATCCCATCCGCTCGGCTTGATCCTGCTCTCGCCCCCTCCCCCCTTAAAACACACCCACATTTTGTACACCACGAGCCCTTGTTCTCTTTGGGGGGGGCTGTCACAGATTGGAGCCCACCCTCTTCCCTGTCTCTTTTCTCCATACAGCACTGAAGCTTGTTTTTTATCCCCCCCCCCTTCAAATTATTAGGGACTAGGGAATTGCAGTTGTTTCCCCACCACCCATCAAATTATTAGGGGTGGGAATGGGATTGAAGCTTTTTGACTTCTCCCCACACCCGAATGGTTGGGGACAGAATTGAAGATGCCCCCCACCCCTTTATGAATTATTGAAACTGTTTTTTTCCTCCTCTTCCCCCCCCCCCATAGTTGAGCACAGTGTGTTGAGTATGGTGGGAATGAAGTCTTTCTACCCCCCAATAATATTTTAATATAATAAATATAATATAATAAAATAATATGGGTGGGATTGAAGCTTTTTTATTATTATTTCTCTCCACTCAAATTGGGGACAGAATTGAAGCTCTCTCCCCCCCCCCTTCTCCTTTCCCTCTCCATCATT
>NW_015165296.1:272141-283117 GCF_001447785.1 Gekko japonicus
TTATTTGAAACTCTTCTTTCCCCCTCCCCATTGTTGGGTATGGAGTTGAAGAGTTTCTCCCCCCCCCCTCAAATTATTATGGGTGGGATTGAATTTTTTTTTTTTCTTGCTTCCCACCCAGATTATCGGGGACAGGATTGAAGCTCTCCCCTTCCCATATCCACCCCACTTTCTCCTTTTCTTCTTCATAAATTATTTGGAGCTCTTCTCTCTTCATCCCCCCCCCCACTGTTGGGTATGGAGTTGGAAGGGTCCCCCCTCCTCCTCACCACCTTCAAATTATTATTGGCGGGACTGACGCTTTCTTGAAAAAAATTTCTCCCCGCCTGAATTCTTGAAGTCTCCCCCACTCCTTCTCTGTTCTCTCCCACCCACCCCCTTTGGGATCAAGGTCGAAGTATTTTCTTATCCCCTCTCAGGAGGGGATTTAAGCTTTTCCCATTCACGCTCAAGACTATAAAGGAAAAACAGAAGCTCCTTTTTGCTCCTTTTCAAAAGCTCTTGCTTTCTCGGGTGTGGGGGGGCGGCAAGGGGAAAGATTGGGTGGGTTTTGTGGGGCAGAATGCATACAGGAGTATACAGGTCAGGATATAGACAGTGATTTTCCAAGCCAATTTTTAAAGCAATAATCGATCGAGGCGATGAAATCGATAATAGGCCACCCTCCGATGGTGCATTGAAAAGGCGAGGTTGTAACAGTGGCCCCGCTCATTCACAGAAAACCACACAGCCGACCCAGATGTCCTTGCCGCACTCTCTAGTGACCCAGATTTGACAAAAGACATTTGGGGGGGGGGTGTGCTGGGTGAACTAACGCAAGGGCCTCCCCCCGCAACAAAGGATGCCGATCAAAATGCAAAACCATCACTTGTGAATGCTCCGAACGAGCAGTGTTCCCTCTAAGCTGAGTGAGCGTGAGCCAGCTCACAGTTTTTTAGCCTCCGCCTCACAGATTTTTGTCTTAGCTCGGGAAGGACGGCTCCAGAGCAAACTCATTTAGGCAGCAGCCAAATCGCTCGCTCACAACTTTCGTGCCAGTCGCTCACAAAGTAGAATTTTTGCTCACAAGACTCCACAGCTTAGAAGGAACATTTGGTACCGAGGCCTGTCTTCAGAAGAGAGCAAGAGCCCAGTAGCAGGGAGCGACTCACGAATGCTCACGCCCTGTCACAAATTTTGTGAGTCTTTAAGGTGCTCATTTCCACTGCAACGGACCGGACCGTGTAGCTCTGTCTCCGTGGGAGGCCTGTCTGAAATGGATCTTGATTTCTGGTCAGTGTAGGGGAGGCCGTTTGAGTTGGGAGTCCACCCATGTACAGGACAGAGAGCTGCCATCAGCTATGACCTAATCCTCGGTGATGTGCTCACATATGCTGATTGGAACCTTGGCCTCATCTCTCTTTTTTAAAATCCCCCCCCCCACTTAGCTTCATATCCTTCCCCCGCTGCTCAAAAACTTCCTGGTTTGTGCCTTGGAGAGGGGGGGGGGAACAGCGGTCTTTCTGTTGTGGTGAATCTCAGTCGGCGAAGGAATTCGGTCTGCCTGGTTGTGGCTCATCCTTTAAAGCAGATAAAACCCACCCAGGCCTTTAATCTGGCTCCCAAATGTTGTTGCGTGTGTGCGCCTATGGGGGAGGGGCAGAAAGAGACAGAGCATTTGGGCCCAGGGAGAGCCGGCCTGTGAGGACTGAGCCGTTCCACGCCTGAATAGAGGTCACAGGAACATGAATGCTCCCTCTAAGCTATGGAGTCTGGTGAGCAAAAATTCTACTTTGTGAGCTACTGGCGTTAAAGTTTTGAGCAGGTGATTTGGCTACTGCATAAACTGGTTTGCTCTGGAGCCCTCCTTCCTGGGCGAAGACAAAAATGTGTGAGCCAGAGGCTCAAAAAACTCCTTCCTCAGCTAAGGCAAAAACCTGCGAGCCGGAGGCCAAAAAACTGTGAGCTAGCTCGCACTTAACTCAGCTTAGAGGGAACACCGACGGTCATAACCAAAATAGCTGCATGTAGCACAAGAGGAATGGCTTTCCCCCACCACCTACTGATAATCTGGCTTTTCAGAAGTCTCTTGTCAGTGGCTGAGGGTGTCTCAAGCTATTCCCTTGTTTTAACACTCCAAGTGTGTTGCCTTGCTCCAGACAGTGCCAAGTAGCACATGTGAGATTCCTCGTTTAACACCTTTGCTGCCAGAAAAAGGGACTGGTGGTGGTGTGGAGAGCAATTGGCTTAGAATCATAGAATGTTAGAGTTGGAAGGGACCTTGCAGGTCATCTAGTCCAACCCCCTGCACTCTGCAGGAGCATAGCCGAAAGAGAGCCCTACATACCTACAACATCCCCGAAAGATGGTCGTCAGGCCTCCGCTTGAAAACGTCCAGCGAAGGAGCCTCCACCACTTCCCGAGGCAGTCGGTTCCACTGCTCAACCACTCTTACAGTTAGGACGTTTCTCCTGATATCTAGCCGGTATCGACTCTGTTGTCATTTCTACCCATTCGATCTAGTCTTGCAATCCGGAGCAAGAGAGAATAGATCAGCTCCATCTTCGACGTGACAGCCCTTCGGATACTTGAAGACTGCAATTGTGTCCCCTCTAAGCCTTCTCTTTCCCAGGCGAAACGTACCCCTTTGGCTTTTGGAGGCCCTTTTGGGATTTCCACCAGTCTCCTCTCCACCACCCCTTCCCAACGTTCTTCCTAGAGGCCATTGTAATTTGGGGGAATATGCATAGGAGGCACGCCTCAGGTTTGGAGAACGTAGAGCGTGGGATTGGGTACAGCACAGAGTTAAGCCCCCGTCCGAACGGGCCATATCCGTGTTTGTTTGCCTTGCATTATTGTTGACCTCGTGTTTATAAATAGGACTCGGTTCTAGCGGTTCAAGCCCTGACCTGGACGGCCCAGGCTAGCCTGATGTCATCGTAAGAACATCAGAGAAGCCAATGTTGGATCAGGCCAAAGGCCCATCCAGTCCAACACTCTGTGTCACACAGTGGCCACAAATACCAGGTGCCATCAGGAGGTCCACCAGTGGGGCCAGGACACTAGAAGCCCTCCCACTGCTGCCCCCCTCCCCAAGCACCAAGAAGACAGAGCATCCCTTGCCCCAGACCAGAAGTCTCTATCTATACCTTGTGGCTAATAGCCACTGATGGACCTCTGCTCTTAAGAACATAAGAGAAGCCAATGTTGGATCAGGCCAATGGCCCACCCAGTCCAACACTCTGTCACACAGTGGCCAAAAATGCCAGGTGCCATCGGGAGGTCCAGCAGTGGGGCCAGGACACTAGAAGCCTCCCTCCCACTGTTGCCCCCCCCCCCGAGCACCAAGAATACAGAGCATCCCTTGCTCCAGACCGAGAGTTCCTATCCATATCTTGTGGCAAATCGCCACTGATGGACCTCTGCTCCGTATGTTTATCTAATTCCCTCTTGTAGCCACCACCACCTCCTGTGGCAGTGAATCCCATGTGTGAATCACTCTTTGGGTGAAGAAGGACTTCTTTTTATCCGTTCTAACCAGACCGCTCAGCAATTTCATTGCGTGCCCACGAGTTCTTGTATGGTGAGAAAGGGCGAAAAGGACTTCTTTCTCTACCTGCTCTATCCCATGCATCATCTTATAAACCTCAGTCATGTCCCCTGGTTAGTGTCTGGATGGGAGACACACACCCCCGCAAGAGAGTCCAAGGGCCTCGAAAACCCGGGGTGGTCACCAGCAGTGTTCCCTCTAAGCTGAGTTAGTGTGAGCCAGCTCACAGTTTTTTAGCCTCCGGCGCACACCTTTTTGTCTCACCTCAGGAAGGAGGGCTCGAGAGCAAACTAATTGATGCAGCGGCCCAATTGCTCGCTCACAACTTTAATGCCAGGAGCTCACAAAGTGGAATTTTTGCTCATAAGACACCACAGCTTAGAGGGAACATTGGACTCACCCGCAGTGCTCCCTCTAAGCTGTGGAGTCCTTGTGAGCAAAGATTCTGCTCTGTGAGCTCCTGGCATTAAAGTTGCGAGCGAGCGATTTGGCTGCTGCCTAAATGAGTTTGCTCCGGAGCCCATCCTTCCTGAGCTGAGACAAAAAAGGTGTGCGCTGGAGGCTAAAAAATGGTGAGCTGGCTCACACTAACTCAGCTTAGAGGGAACACTGGTCGCCAGAAGTCATCTGTGACTCGATGGCAAAAAGGAACCGTTCCGATCCCCGTCCCCTGATATTTTTGCAGTTCGTGTCTCAACTATTAAGACAAGCGTATGTAGGTTAGTAGAACAACAGGTCAGTAAATGTTCTGGAAAGGTGGAGGAACGGTAATGCAGACCTTGCATACGAGATCGTCTTAAGCAAAGGAAATCCATCTTAAGACGGCTGCTGGTTCATGCGCTGTGCAGTCTTCTGGGGTCGCAGTCTGAAGTTCAAGTTACCATAACGCCAGCTGCTTCGAAAAAGTTAGGCTTTGTTAAGGGGTGATCCAGGAATGTGGTAACACAATATTGTAAACGAAAATAACAGTTGCTATAAATAGGGCTTTTTTTCAAGTTGCTAACTTTCAGCTCCTCCTTGGAGGGTGACACAGTGTGAAGTTTGGCGTGGTGTGAAATAAGAACGTAAGAGAAGCCATGCTGGATCAGGCCAATGGCCCATTCCAGTCCAACACTCTGTGTCACACAGTGGCCAAAACCAAAGTCCACCAGCAGGGCCAGAACTCCAGAACCCCTCCCACTGTGGCCCTCCCAAGCACCAAGAAGACAGAGCAAGACAAAGCATCACTGCCCCAGACATAAGAACATACAAGAGGCCATGTTGGATCAGGCCAGTGGCCTATCCAGTCCAACACTCTGTGTCACACAGTGGCCAAAACCCAGGGGCCATCAGGAGGTCCACCAGCAGGACCAGAACTCCAGAAGCTCTCCTGCTCTTGCCCCCCCAAGCACCATGAATACAGAGGATCAATGCCTCAGACAGAGTGTTCCACCTATACCTTGTGGCTAATAGCCACTGATGGACCTCAGTTCCATATGCTTATCTAATTACCTCTTGAAGCCGTCCATGCTTGTAGTCGCCACCACCTCCTGTGGCAGTGAATTCTATGTGTAAATCACTCTTTGGGTGAAGAAGGACTTCCTCTTATCCGTTATAACCTAAGTTTATCGAATCGAATCTGTTTATCGAATCCCCTCTTGAAGCTGTCTATGCTTGTAGCCACCACTACTTCCTGTGGCAGTGAATTCTATGTGTAAATCACTCTTTGGGTGAAGAAGGACTTCCTCTTATCCGTTATAACCTAAGTTTATCGAATCGAATCTGTTTATCGAATCCCCTCTTGAAGCTGTCTATGCTTGTAGCCACCACTACTTCCTGTGGCAGTGAATTCTATGTGTAAATCACTCTTTGGGTGAAGAAGGACTTCCTCTTATCCGTTATAACCTAAGTTTATCGAATCGAATCTGTTTATCGAATCCCCTCTTGAAGCTGTCTATGCTTGTAGCCACCACTACTTCCTGTGGCAGTGAATTCTATGTGTAAATCACTCTTTGGGTGAAGAAGGACTTCCTCTTATCCGTTATAACCTATGTTTATCGAATCGAATCTGTTTATCGAATCCCCTCTTGAAGCTGTCTATGCTTGTAGCCACCACTACTTCCTGTGGCAGTGAATGTGTGGCTATCTAATATATCTGGTTTTAGAGTCTTTGGCTTTAAGTATCTGAAATGGTTTCGCTAGATTACAGGTTGGAATGACGAATGGGTAGTTTTCTCACTTAAAATGAGTTCCTTCAGTGGCATAACCAATTCTTCCTCTAAGCTGTAGAGTTTTGTGAGCAAAAACTCTACTTTGTGAACTACCGGCATTAAAGTTGTGAGCGAGCTATTTGGCTACGGCCTAAATTAGTTTGCTCTGGAGCCCTCCTTCCTGAGCTGAGACAAAAATGTGTGAGCTGGAGGCTGTAAAAGTGTGAACAAGCTCACACTAACTTAGCTTAGAGGGAACACTGGGCATAACCCTTTCAGGAGGTTACTGATTCTAACATGCCTAGTGACATTCTCAGGGTTATGCTAGTATATGTTGGGCCTATTCTGATGTTTCTCGGAGACAGAAATAACTAGTCCCTGGTAAGAGTGGGGGTTAACATCTGTGCTAGGGAGGTACTGTATTCCAACAGGTACAGAACAACAGGGATCAAAGGATGAGGCTCCACCCACTCCCCACTGGGCATAGGAAGGCAGCGTGGGGTAGTGCTTAGAGGGTTGGAATCCTCATTCTGCCATGGAAGCTCGCTGGGTGAGCTTGGGCCAGTCATACATTCTCAGCCTAACCCACCTCACAGGGCTGTTGTGAATCCCAGAGCCAGGTGGCAAGGCCTCGACCTCTATTGCCCTGTTCCTGAATCTCCAGAGGAACTGATTGGCCCCTGTGTTAGACAGGAAGCTGGACTAGATGGACCACTAGTCTGATGGTCCAGCAGGGCTCTTATTAAGAAGGCCTCGGTGTCTCTGCCCTGTTGTCGGACCTCAAGAGGAACTGGTTGGCCACTGTGTGAGACAGGAGGCTGGACTAGATGGACCCCTGGTCTGATCCAGCAGGACTCTTCTGATGTTCATATGAAGACGTCGGCTTCTCTGCCCTGTTGCTGGCCCTCCAGAGGAACTGGCTGGCCCCTGTGGGAGACAGGAGGCTGGACTAGATGGACCCCTGGTCTGATCCAGCAGGACTCTTCTGATGTTCATATGAAGACGTCGGCTTCTCTGCCCTGTTGCTGGCCCTCCAGAGGAACTGGCTGGCCCCTGTGGGAGACAGGAGGCTGGACTAGATGGACCCCTGGTCTGATCCAGCAGGACTCTTCTGATGTTCATATGAAGACGTCGGCTTCTCTGCCCTGTTGCTGGCCCTCCAGAGGAACTGGCTGGCCCCTGTGGGAGACAGGAGGCTGGACTAGATGGACCCCTGGTCTGATCCAGCAGGACTCTTCTGATGTTCATATGAAGACGTCGGCTTCTCTGCCCTGTTGCTGGCCCTCCAGAGGAACTGGCTGGCCCCTGTGGGAGACAGGAGGCTGGACTAGATGGACCCCTGGTCTGATCCAGCAGGGCTCCTCTTACATTCTTATGATGTAAGGCACTTTGAGTCCCCATCAGAGAGAAAGGCGGGGTATAAATGGAGAACATAATGATGATCGTGCATTCTGATCATTTCTCTACCTCTCACCCGCGTCTAAAGAGACATGGTGTCCAGCATCATAGTATATTGTCAGAGTAGCATAGATGCTCCGTGCTTTAACAGAGAGTGCCTGTCTGTTTACGGTTCTGTTCATGCCACTGGGCTACGAATACGACCTTCTAACCACTCATGATAGAACACAGTCTTCAACTTCTCTGCGACAGCATCTCTCTTGGCCTGTCGACAGAGTGTTCTAGATTAGATTCAAATGTTTTATGACCGCAGAAACGTAGCAACAGAGCAAAACACTTAAGCTGGAATTTTCACGTGGCGTAAGCCCTTCGTTTCTGGACTTTGGAGGCGATTCAGAAAAGAGCCGGAACGGGTTTTCGCGCAGCATCTCGAAGACATGCCTTGGTACAAAAGTCCAAAATAGCAATGGTTAATTAAGTATCAGTGATCTCAGCACGGCATACGTGGCTCTGTTGTCTGCCCTCTTACCCACCCCCCCAAACCATTGATGCAACAACTCGTGTATTCAAGATAAACCACAGTCCAAGATAAACCACAATGCTTCGTGGCAGATTGGAGATTTGATCCCAGGCCTCTTGATTGTAGTATGACACTGTTGCACCACATTGGCTGTGCAACTTTAAACGGCAAAGGGTGAGCAGCAGTGTTCCCTCTAAGCTGAGTGAGTGTGAGCTGGCTCACAGTTTTTTAGCCTCCGGCTCACACATTTTTGTCTTAGCTCAGGAAGGATGGGGCTCCAGAGCAGACTGATTTATGCAGCGGCCAGATTGCTCGCTCACAACTTTCATGCCAGTAGCTCACAAAGTAGGATTTTTGCTCACAAGACTCCACAGCTTAGAGGGAGCATTGGTGAGCAGAGAAGGCAAGTCGTAATCAGATATGTCGAACTCATTTGTTTCTGACATAAATGTCATTTGGTTTGCCCAGGCCGTGTGTGCTATAAAATGTAATGCCAGGTACCAGATATATAAACTTTATAAAGGAGACTTTATGTTGTTGTTGTTGTTGTTGTTGTTCAGTTGCACACTCGAGTCCAACTCTTTGCGACCCCATGGACCACCTCATACCAGGCCCTCCTGTCCTCCGTCATTTGCTCAACTCCATGTCCGTTGCATCGATAACACTTGTCCAACCATCTCATCCTTTGCCGTCTTTGACCTTCAGTCTTTCCCAGCCTCAGGGTCTTCTCCAGTGAGGGCTCCCTTCTCATTGGGTGGCCAAAGTATTTGAGCTTCAGCTTCAGTCTCTGGCCTTCCAGGGAACAGTCATGGTTGATTTCTTCTAGGATTGACTGATTTGGTCTCCTTGCAGTCCAAGGGACTCTCAAGAGTCTTCTCCAGCACCACCTGTTCTACGGCGCTCAGCCTTCCTTATGGTCCAATTCTCTTCGCCATACAGTACTACTGGGAATACCATTGCTTCGACCATACAGACTTTTGTTGGCAGGGTGATGTCTCTACTTTTTATTGTGCTGTCCAGGTTTGCCATCGCTTTCCTCCCAAGGGGCAGGCATCTTTTAATTTCACGGTTGCAGTCACAGTCTGCAGTGATCTTGGATCCCAGGAACGTGAAGTCTGTCACTACTTCCACAACTTCCACTTTGGTGTAGTGGTTAAGTGTGCGGACTCTAATCTGGGAGAACCGGGTTTGATTCCCCACTCCTCCACTTGCACCTGGCTGGATGACCTTGGGCAAGCCATAGTTCCGTCAGAGCGGTCCTTGAAAAAGAGCCGTTTCTGTCAGAGCTCTCTCAGCCCCACCTACCTCACACAGGGTGTCTGTTGTGGGGAGGGGAAGGGAAAGGAGTTTGTAAGCCGCTTTGAGACACCTTTGGGTGGTGAAGGGCGGGGCATAAATCCAATCTCCTCTTCTTCGCCAAGGAGTGATGAGGGCCGGATGCCATGATCTTAGTTTTTTTGATGTTGAGCTTCAAGCCAACTTTTGTGCTCTCCTCTTTCATCCTTAGCAAGAGGCTCTTTAGGTCCTCTTCACTTTCTGCCACCAGAATGGTATCGTCTTCATATCTGAGGTTGTTGATGTTTATAAAGGACACAGGCACACCCAAGTAACAATATTATTTCTTACTCACAACACAAAGATGCTTAAAACATTAACATTCTTACAGTATCTCCCTGATGCCCACCCTCCCGCTTCCCCTTCCCGTTTTACGCATTAGCACCGGGACAGTGTGCAGGGACATAATGCACAACCTCTGTCATCTGGCAATAAAGGTAATAATCAGTGGCTCACGGGCCCACCAGCAGCTGCATGTGAAAGAGTGGGGAATCAAACCTGGTTCTCCCAGATTAGAGTTTGTGGCCCTGACCACAATACTAAACTGGCTAACGCAAGGTCCTTTTAATTGGAGAAGCCGGGGATTGAATTTGGGACCTTCTGCATGCCAAGCAGATGCTCTACCACTGAGCCACAGCCCCTGTGAGCTGAGCAGCAGGCCCCAAATGCTTCCTTGTGCATATCGAGAAGCAGGGCCGGCTCACTCACTAGGCGAACTAGGCGCTCGCCTAGAGCACGCTGGCCCTTAGGGGCACCAAACTGGCACCCGCCCCCGTCCTGGTTCAGCTGCAAACACTACTGAGTTTTAAACATGTTATGATCTTTCTGATGATACAAACACCAATTCCACCAAAGAACGTAGCCCTCTGGGCACAGAAGGGTCACTCAGCTGAGTCAAAGAAGAATCTAAGTAGGGGGGCTATTACATAAGGACACTCAAGTTGCAACTGACTTATGGCAACCCCAGCAAGGAACTGTCAAGGCAAGTGAGAAGCAGAGATTGTTTGCGACGAGTGCCTTTCTTTGCAGAGTCTTCCTTGGTGGAAGCCAGATGTGCAAAACAGGCAAAGTCACAAAAGCAAAAGTGAGTGTTAAGAGCATGGGTGTCAGGGGAACGGGAGGTCCGGGGTACAGATCCAATTAACGGGTCCGAGCCACGGTGGGCGCATGGGGGGGGCGGCGCCAGAAGGGATCCTCGCCTAGGGTGCAAAATAAGCTGGGGCCGGTACTGTCGAGGAGCAGCAGCTAAGTGAAGGAGGTAAAGGGCACAAGGAGAGTCTTTTGTAGAGACGCTGGATACGAATCCGTCAGCAGCGTAAGAGACCAACAGGAGTTCCAGGTCTCAGCTCCCTTCATCAGACACAGCTACAGACATAAGACACGTGCCGTTTTTGTGCTGCAAAAGTCCTGGCTGGAGCTCTGCGTATATAGCATTAGCTCTTCGGGCTGCTGCCGCTCTGAATCTGCAGGTTGCAGGGGCCACGGTATAGCCTGGTTCCCCGTGGCAGTCACAGGTGCAGCCGACAGATGCAAGAGCCCTTATCCGTTTAGGGCTACCAGAAGACACTGCCTTCGAAGCAGCTTTTGGGGGCGGGAACCACCCCGCGCACAGTCATTTGCCGGAGATTAAACTTCCGAGTTAAAGCTGTTGCCCGCAGGTAATGCTAATATTTATTCTGGGAGGGGAAAGCCCAGGTTGATTCTGTGAGCTAGGTAGGAGAATAAAACTGTGGTATTAACAAGGGCTAAGTTCCGTCTCCTCAAAAAACACAGTCTTGAGATTTGGGGTTCTTTTCCCCTGCAACTAAGATCTGCTAGACCCTTGAAAACAAAAGCTGGAGGGGGTGTGGATCTGATCCGTATGTGAATTTATGCTCTTGTGAGAGCCAGTTTGGTGTAGCGGTTAGATGCGCGGTCTAGTCTGGGAGAACCCGGTTTGATCCCCCACTCCTCCACATGCAGCTGCTGGTGTGACCTTGGGTCAGTCACAAGTTCTCTCAGAGCT
>NW_015165296.1:283970-306540 GCF_001447785.1 Gekko japonicus
TAAACACACATTGGTTAAGTCTTGCCAATCTAGAGTACTCCCCTCTCCGACTCTAGAGAGATTTTGGGGTGTCTGTTCATTATCCTTGTAGTTACTGCGGCCGGGGATTTCTTAGCGTCGTCTTGGAAGGAGCTTTCTCCAGTCCGGTATGAAGCTTCTTTGTTCGTGTGCAGCGTCCAAGGAATCTGGGAGTGCTGAAGTCAGTTCAGGTTACGGAGCCATGTGATCCAGCCAGCGCAAGAGAATGGGAGCATTGTTAGACTTGTCTTTCTCTTCCCTCCCCCCCTTACCTTTCTCTTTAATTCTTTTCCCCCCATTCCTCCTACGCACACACCATAGTTATTTTATCTCCAGCACACTGGAGTTCTTTATAGAATAAAGATGCCTTTGTAAATTTATGCCAGCTCCTATCTGATGCTGATAACGCTGGTCTGTTTTCTTGATGCGACATACTGGACTGTTGACAAGAGTGTGAGGAAAGGTACTTGAGTTCCGGGGCAGCGTAGGAGTTAGGGGCGAGGAGAGAGCAGTGTTTGTGAAGGCCTGTAGTTTTGGAAAAGACCTTTTCTGTCTATAAGTGTCCTCTGTAGACCTACCACAGTGTTTGTTCCCGAGCCGTGGCTCTGGGGTAGAGCATCTGCTTGGCACGCAGAAAGTCCCAGGTTCAATCCCCGGCATCTCCAGTTAAAAGGGTCAGGTAGCAGGTGATGGGAAAGACCTTGACCTGGGACCTTGCCTCCGTGGTAGAGCATCTGCTTGGCACGCAGAAGTCCACAGGTTCAATCCCCGACATCTCCAGTTAAAAGGGTCAGGTAGCAGGTGATGGGAAAGACCTTGATCTGAGACTTTGGCTCAGTGGATGAGCTTCTGTTTGACATGTAGAAGGTCCCAGGTTCAATCCCCAGCATCTCCAGTTAAAAGAGTCAGATAGCAGGTGATGGGAAAGACCTTGACCTGGGACCTTGGCTCAGTGGTAGAACATCTACCTGGCACGCAGAAAGTCCCAGGTTCAATCTTCAGCACCTCCAGTGTGAAGGATCAGGGAATAGGTATTATAAAAGACCTCGATCTGAGGCCGTGGAGAGACACTTCAGGTCAGATTAGACAATACTGACCTTGATAGACCAGTGATCTGAATCAGTTCACAGCTTTCAAGGGAGGGACCATGGCTCAGTGGTAGCCCATCTGCTTGGCGTGCAGAAGGTCCCAGGTTCAGTCCCCGGTATCTCTAGTTAAATAGACCAGGTAGGAGGTGATGGGAGAGACCTCCACCTGAGACCCCAGAGAGCTGCTGCCAGTCTGAGTAGACAATACCGACCTTGATGGACCAAGGGTGTGATTCAGTAGAAGGCGGCTTCATGCCTTGTCTGTCTTCCTCTTCCACGGGGTATTTAACCAAGCATAACAGATGTCCCCTGAAGAAGTGAGCCTCGGTTCTCAAGAGGCTCCTACCGGAATAAATTTTAGGACAAAGTTTGTGTCCAGCCGGCACCTTTAAGACCGACAATGTTCTATTCAAGGTATGAGCACACACACGCTTCCTCAGATACATCGAAACGGAAGGTTCATCGATATTTATAGAGGGTGGACAGTAAATTAGCATACAGCACGATGACAGTGTTTTAACAGATGGGAAAACAAAACAGGTATAACAAGTTAAGTTTGTTTGGATTTCTCTACGGGGGGGGGGACACAGTAAATATGTCAAACTAGGAGACTGATTGTGTAAAAGTCTCTTTTCATTTCTGTTACTTTTATACAATCAGTTTCCTATTTTGACATATTCTTATTGTGTTCCCCCCCCCCCACTATATATTATATATATATACACATATCTCGATTGTTTTTTTTACAAGAAAGCTCATACCTGAATAGAACTTTGTTGGTCGTAGAGGTGCCACCGGACTCGAACTTTGTTCAACTGGTTTAGACCAACATGGCAGCCCACCAGAATAAATGTGGTTAGTCTTTAAGGCGCTATTGGATTCTTGTGTAATATGACCTAAAGTCAGGTTTAGCTTCTAAATGTTCTCACCTCAGGGGGAGAAAATGGGTCTATCTGCCAACCTTTATAAACCGCTGATTTGGAAGTTCCTTGAAAGGCCTCTTATGTTTGTGAGTTCCATTCCCCCCCCCCCGTCCATTCACGTGCTGACGCCGACATCTCGCACGCTAAATGGCTTTTAAAAGAATGAGCAAGCCAGTGATCTAAGTGGCGTTCATTCTTGCATAGCTCACTTTTTCTTTACTAGCATTGCCAGCGATTCACTGGCGCATTTATAAAGCAAAGACACATACTTTGCGTGCCTCGGCAGTTAAGGCACAGCTGGGTGTGTTAAGCAGAAGCCTGACTATGCGCCCTTAAGGGCAGAAGTCCTCAGTTCAATCAGACCCATGTGGCTGAGTCACATCCTGACGTTTCTCCCACCCACCATGGCGGTATACTGATGGACAGTCTTACTTCCTACTAACCTTTGACCTTAGCAGACAGGCTTTGCATTCAGAGAGAATCTCTGTGGATGCTGAGTGGGTCCAGTTTGGTGTAGGGGTTAGGAGCGCGGACCTTAATCTGGGAGAACGGGGTTTGATTTCCCCACTCCTCCACATGCAGCCGCTGGTGTGACCCTGGGTCAGTCACAAGTTCTTTCAGGGCTGTTCTCTCAAGGGCAGTTCTCGAGAGAGCTCTCTCGGCCCCACCGACCTCACAGGGTGTCTGTTGCGGGGAGGGGAAGGGGAAGGAGATTGTAAGCCCCTCTGAGACTCTGAGTGAAGGGTGGGGTATAAATCCAATCTCCCCCTCCCCCTCTTCTGGGAGAACCAGGTGTGATTCCCTGCTTCTCAACATGCAGCTGCTGGCATGACCTCGGGTCAGTACCAAGTTCTCTCAGAGCTGTTCTCTCAAGAGCCGTCCTCGAGAGAGCTCTCTCGGCCCCGCCTACCTCACAGGGTGTCTGTTGTGGGGAGGGGAAGGGATTGTAAACCACTCTGAGACTCCTTCCGGCAGTGAAGGGCAGGGTAGAAATCCAATCTCTCCTTCTTCTTTGGCTCTAGTCCTGAAAGCTGAAGGCAGATGCCGTTTAATGTTTTGGGGTGATAGAGTGGTTTCCCGTAGATACTTAACGTCACTGCAGTTGATATAATGCGAAGGGCTCTGTTCAGATTTTATGGGAGCTTATAGCTTCAGGAATGTTTATGAGGGGGGAGGCGAGCACTGCTTTGGCAACCCCCACCCCCGGGGGTGTTTCCCGTTTCAGAAAGCCGGGCCTTAAGAGAAAAGTGGGAAACTGTGGAAATATGCGAAGAATCCGTGACACAGATCCGATCGGCCGCGGTGAACCTTTAGGCGGATCAGGCGTTTGTGACAACAGACCTTTGTGATACAGATCTCCTGCAAAGCCCCTGGCAGCAGCTACTGACCAGTCTCCATTCCCTTTGGAATCGTAAAATCATAGAGTTGGAAGGGACCTCCAGGGTCATCTAGTCCAACCCCCTGCACAATGCAGGAAATTCACAAATATTTGTAGTCATCTTCTGGGCATGGAACAGTGGTCACTGGGTGTGCCTTTCAAGGGGGCTAACCTGCACGAGGATAGCCACTTTAGCACCACAACCTGTTGCTTGGTACTGGAACGTCCTTGACTATGTGCGCATATATATTGTTGTTCAGTTGCACAGTAAAGTCCGACTCTTCGCGACCCCATGGACCACACCACGCCAGGCCCTCCTGTCTTCCGTCACGTTCCAGAGTTTGCTCAACCCCATGTTCATTGTGTCGATAACACTGTCTAACCATCTCATCCTTTGCCGTCCCCGTCTTCTTTGACCTTCAATCTTTCCCAGCATCGGGGTCTTCTCCAGTGAGGGCTCCCTTCTCACTTGGTGGCCAAAGTCTTTGAGCTTCAGTTTCAGTCTCTGACCTTCCAGGGAACAGTCAGGGTTGATTTCTTTTAGGATTGACTGATTCGATCTCCTTGGGGGAGGGGTGTATACACACACACACACAGTTAACTATTTCCCCAGCACAAACTATTGGGCAAGGATTGCCATGGTCTGTTTACTTCAGAAATGTTTTAAAATTTCTTTTAGGATTGACTGGTTCGATCTTCTTGGGGGAGGGGTGTATACACACACGCGCACACACATATGGTTAACTATTTCCCCAGCAGAAACTATTGGGCAAGGATTGCCATGGTCTTTTTACTTCAGAAATGTTTTAGATAAATAAATAAAAAGGTAAAGGTTCCCCTTGCTCGAAAGCCCATCGAATCCGACTCTAGGGATGCGGTGCTCGTCTCCCTTTCCAAGCCGAAGAGCCAGCGCTGTCCGAAGACGTCTCCATGGTCATGTGGCTGGCATGACTAAACACCGAGGCGCACGGAACGCTGCTACCTTCCCACCAAAGCGGTACCTATTTATCTACTTGCAATTTCTTGCTTTCAAACCGCTCGGTTGGCAGGAGCCGGGGCCAGAGGCGGGCGCTCACTCCGTCACACGGCACACTCGGGTCTCGAACTGCCGTACTCCCGACCTTCCGCTCTGCGGCTCAACGTCTTATCTTCTGAGCCACCTATTTATATACTGACTGTATTCACGTCCGCTCTTCTCACTGAGACTCAGGGCAGGTTATCTGGATCACCTGGTGGCAATACGACACCCACTGCCACGCAACAATTAATTAACTAACTTCCATAATCACGGGGCTGCCACCAAAAATGCCCTCAACAGAGGAGCTTATTTGATTTGTGGGGCATTCAGGAGGGGCCTCTCCACGCGATCTTCATTCCTGGATAGGAACATAATAGGAGAAAATGATCCTTCGGATACCTACTGATTGAGAGTACACTATCCCTGTAGTGCTGTAAGGGACATTTAAAGGATCCCCAGTCCTATTTGCATGACATAAATCAGTCATCTAGAACCTTCCATAAATTAATGAAATCTCTTAATGAACTTTGCTCAATTAAAAAGCTTTAATTAAAAAGCAAACTGGAGAGCCGGTTTGGTGCAGTGGTTAAGTAAAGGTAAAGGTTCCCCTTGCTCGAAAGCCAGTTGAGTCCGACTCTAGGGTTGCGGTGCTCATCTCCGTTTCAAAGGCGAAGAGCCAGCGCTGTCCGAAGACGTTTCCGTGCGCGGACTCTAATCTGGGAGAACCGGTTTTTTTCAATTTCAATTTATTTCTACAGTCCTTAGACCAGTCATACAAAAAGAAGTACACCTTTACAATATTCCAAGGGTTTGATTCCCCATGTCTCCACTTGCACCTGCTGGCATGACCTTGGGTCAGTGACAAGATCTCTCAGGGCTATTCTCTCAAGAGCAGTTCTCAAAAGAGCTCTCTCAGCCCCACCTGCCTCACAGAGGGTGTCTGTTGTGGGGAGGGGAAGGGAAAGGAAAGGAGTTTGTAAGCCTCCGAGTGAAGGGCAGGGTATAAATCCAATCTCATCGTCGTCTTCTTTAACTGGATGGCCTGGTTCTTCGTGACCAGCTCGGAGGGACTGGGAGGGAAAAGTGAAGAGGCGGCTTAACATGCCATTAACATATTACGGGGAGGAAGGAGAGGCCGCCCATTAACCCAGTTTTGCATTTTCCTTTATGTTTCTTTTTCCGACAGCCACCTCGAAGCCTTTGGTGCGGGAGGTGACATCATTAGCGAGCTATTTCTGCGCTCCATTGCTAAGCGACGGTTAATAATTACAGTATTCCCCCATCTCTCCTCGGGTGGCGGCGCAGTATCCCAAATGTGCCCACTGTAAAATGTCAGACGCTGCCATTGTGTTCCAGAGTCCCATTAAACACCTGTTCAATTACGTTCTCGCCCGTGGTGTTCCTACCTGCGGTTTCCATTATGATTCCGAGAAACCCTTTCCCCTCCATTGTTTGGCTAAGTGTTCCGCTAGGCTGTCCCAGCCTTCTGAATGTGATCTGGCAGGTATTAGGTTTGGGGCAAACCTGTAGCCGACCCGGTGGAAGCCGTCGATTTGGAGCTGTGTCCCCTACCTGGTTCTGCGTGGCTGCCCAGTTGGAGGCCAGGCAGAGCGCTGTGCTTGCCCCCTTCCTCCTGTTCACGTGGCTTTGACCGCCCTGGCCCGGGTACGCCAGGCAAGTCCGATCTCGTCAGATCTCGGAAGCTAAGCAAGGTCGACTTGTGGTTAGTTCTTGGATGGGAGACCTCCTTGGAATACCAGAGTCGGGAGGGTGGGGGCAGGCTTTGTTCAGCCCCCTCTCTGAATATCCTCCAGGCCCCCAGTAGGGGTCAGTCACCAGAGGTTGACGTGACTTCCAGTTGCAGACACACGCACATCAGTGTTCCCTCTAAGCTGTGGAGTCTTGTGAGCAAAAATTCTTCTTTGTGAGCTACTGGCATTAAAGCTGTGAGCGAGCGATTTGGCTACTGCGTATATTAGTTTGCTGTGGAGCCACCCTTCCTGAGCTAAGACAAAAATATGTGAGCTGGAGGCTAAAAAACTGTGAGCTAGCTCACACTAACTCAGCTTAGAGGGAACACCTGACGCACATACATACACACACACACAAAATACAAAAATACCAAAAGAAGAAGACGACATTGGATTTATACCCCACCCTTCACTCGGAGTCTCAGAGCAGCTTACAAACACCTTTCCCTTCCCCTCCCCACAACAGGCACCCTGTGATGTAGGTGGGGCTAAGAGAGCTCTCTCGAGAACTGCCCTGGAGAGAACAGCTCTGAGAGAACTTGTGATTGACCCAAGGTCACACCAGCAGCTGCAAGTGGAGGAGTGGGGAATCAAAACCCCCAAACAAACATTGCTTTGACTGTAGAACAGATTTTGAGTCCAGCGGCAGCCTTAAGACCGACAAAGGTTTGCTCAAGGTATGAAACCTTTGTTGGTCTTAAAAGTGCCACTGGACTCAAAATCTGTTCTACTGCTTCCGTCCAAAATGGCTGCCCACCTGGATTGCTTTGACCAGTTATGGTGGGTGTGTGCCCGATAATGTGGCTGTGTAAAATGAAGAGACCTCTGTGGCTGTCTCCGTGAACTGAAATTTGCGAGCTCTGGTCATCTTCAGAGGCCCTCCTTCTGTTGCCCACACGATCTGAGGCTAGATGGATGTTAACCCAAGACAGGGCCTTCTCGTGCGTGGCCCCAACACTTTGTAACTCCCTCCCCAGGTCGATATATCTTCCTCCCTCTATCAGTGACTTCCACCACTTGGTGGAGACTTTCTTGTTAAGGGTGATTGGCCTTTCTCCTTGGTTCTGGTGGGGTTTGGGTGTTTTTATGGAATTACTTTTATAATTTTAATGTTTTTAATTGTTCAGATGTCTTGAAGTTATTTGTGCAAATGCCTAAGAAAAGTTTTTGATTTGATGTTTTTAATGTTTTCTACTTTGTGGACCCCGACCAGGTGGAAAGACGGCATTAAAAATTGTTTCAATAACATTAATTAATTGCCATGCAATGGATAGTGGAACGTAATTCGGAATGGTAGATTGGAATGTCTTTCTCTGGTCTGGGAACAGAGGAGACAATACTGCACAACGAATTACCCAGCCTTAAAGAAAAGGATGCTATTAGATAGAGTGTAACAACAGGGTCTCGGTTAATCACTCTCAGCATCCCACAATTAAGAAGGGCACATTTACACATCAGTCTCCAATTCTGAGATTTTTTATTTGTTTCACTATGTTTTCTCCCAGGTAATTAAATCCAAACAAATGGTGACCATATAAACTAAGCTTGTTATTCCTGTTTGATCCTTGCATCTGTTAAAATGTCTTCATTACACTGTATGTTACTTGCTGCTCATCCTCTACCTATATGTATGGACTGGTAACTTCCATTTCAGTGTATCTGAGGAAGTGTGTGTGCGCACGACAGCTCATTCATACCTTGAATAAAACTCTGTGGGTCTTAAAGGTGCCACTGGAATTGAGTTCTAATTGATTAATGAAAACTCCCATTTGTGCCCATGGTGGCAGGGAGCAGTACCAATGTGGGAGGAGGAGGAAGCAACTTTTGAACGCTCCTACCCTGAGCCTGCCCTGGCGGAGAGAGGGCAAGTTGTAAATCAAATAAATAAATAAATAAATAAAGGCCATGGAAATAAAACATTGATGTACCAGGAAATGAGGTTCTTCTCAGCCCCTCTTCCTTCGCACGCTGTTTTCCTCTACTTCTGTGGAATTCTCTTTTTTAAGAACATCGGAAGCTGGATCAGACCAATAGTCCATCTAGTCCAACCTCCTGTCTCACGCAGTGGCCAGCCAGTTCCTCCGGAGGGCCAGCAACAGGGCACAGAGACCATGGCCTTTCCCTGATGTTGCCACCTGGCTCTGAGATTCAGAGGCTTAGTGCCTCTGAATGTGGGGGTTCTCCTCCGTCACCATGGCTAGGAGCCATTGATAGACCTCTCCTCCATGAGTCTATCCAGTCCTCTTTCAAAAGCTGTTTATTCCTGTGGCCATCACGGCATCCTCTGGCAGCCAGTTCCACATTTTGATCACTCTCCGTGTAAAGAGGTATCTCCTTTTGTCCGTCCTGAACCTACTGCCCATCAGCTTAATTTCCCCACCCCCCTCCATGCATGGCGCATTAAGAAATGTGATCCCCACCTCTGGTCTGCAGTAGTATCATCCGCTCTGCTGCATGTATATGACCCCCGCACACACAGCTTAAGGGGGGTATTTCCTCCTGTGAATAGGATTGTGCCACTGCAGGGCACAGCTGGCTTGCCGCAATAGCTGCCAGGCTATTCCTGGTCCCCGCGGCGCCAACCAGTTCCCTTTAAGGCCATACATGACATGGGCAGTGTTCCCTCTAAGCTGAGTCAGTGTGAGCTAGCTCACAGTTTCTTAGCCTCTGGCTCAAACGTTTTCCGACTTCGCTCTGGAAGGAGGGCTCCAGAGCAAACTAATTTGTGCAGCAGTCAAATCTCTCGCTCACAACTTTTAATGCCAGTAGCACACAAAGTAGAATTTTTGCTCACAAGACTCCTCAACGTAGAGGGAGCATTGGATGTGGGCCTATTGAATGCTCTCGGCTCCCTTCAGATCCATTTTTATTTATTTATGTATGTTATTAATAGTCCACCTTTCTCACTTGGACTCAAAGTGGATGACACAGAATGAGTCAGTAGCAGCAGCAGGACGGGATGTTCAGTAAGCAACGTGAATAGGAATTCGGGTAGAACCAACCAAAAGTCTAAAAGCAGAACTGAAGCAGAGCGTTAAGTATTAACATAACACATTAAATGACGGGATTTTCCCCCCGTAGCAGGATTTTCGTTTCAACAAACTATACGCGGGAGTATAGACCACAGTTCCTAATAATTTTTTCTGAGTAACTTTGTGGATCATTTGAAGAAGAAAAGATTGGATTTATACCCCACTCTTCACTACCCAAAGGAGTCTCAGAGCGGCTTACAAACTCCTTTCCCTTCCCCTCCCCACAACAGACACCCTGGGAGGTAGGTGGGGCTGAGAGAGCTCTTTCAAGAACTGCCCTTTCAAGGACAGCTCTTGTTAGAACTATGGCTTGCCCAAGGTCATCCAGCAGGTGCATGTGGAGGAGTGTGGACTCAAACCCGGTTCTCCCAGATTAGAGTCCGCACACTTAACCACTACACCAAACTGGCTCTCAGTTTGAGGTTCCGCAACTCCGTTCCAGTGCAACTCCGTTCCGGCGCATTCCCCCAGAAAAAAGCCCTGCTTGCGTCTACACGGATAAAGCTCTCATTGCAAGGGATTTTCTCGTAGCGCCCTGATAGTTTTGTGTGTTGTCCCCCCCAGTCCTCATGAGAGTCTCGAGCGGAACGCCTCCTAGAAACTTTTAGGAAGAACATGTAACACATTTTTATCCGGGCAAGTTTTTGTGAGCTGAATTCTCACGTGCCCCGTTATAAGCTTGTTTGTGGATATGCACGCTTAGGACCGGGCGAGCGGAAAGCATATGTTCGCCCCAAAGCTTTAGGGAGGATTTCTTTGCCAGACAGGAAACACACTGCCTGAGACACACTAATGACATTATGGTGTACTAATTGCCGTAAACAACCGAGTACCACTGGGTGCAGTTGCCTGTGTGCAGTAGCACATACTTAAGCAGCGTCAAGCTCAAATTCACGCTGCCGGAGAATAAGATTACAGCGCTTGTGCCAAACGGGTCCTGATTATTTTAGGACCGGGTTCTTGTTTTGGCCTCTCAAGCTGTGTTGAGGTTTAAAATCCGCTTCCTGTTCGTCTAGTTTCCTACGCTGAGGGGGTCCTGGGAGGAGCCGGGAGCCGAGATCGACTTCTGACCGTAGCATGCATGCGCACACCCAGAGGTCCTTACTGACACGTCCTGTGCTTGTTTTCCGAACCAGTGCTGCAGCAAGATGCAGTCTCAATGCAGTGAATTTGACACTTGGAAACATGCGGTTACTGCGACGCTTGGGATTTGAATGCCTTGGCAGAGTCTGTGATGTAGGGACTGCCGGTTGTCTTGCGGGAGAGGCTAGAAGGTGGTGGAGTCGTGGCACACATGAGGAAAACATACCCAGAGGCAGTGTTCCCTCTAAGCTGAGCCAGCGTGAGCTAGCTCACAGTTTCTTAGCCTCCGGCGCACACATTTTTTTGTCTTATGTCCGGAAGGGATGTATCCAGAGCAAACTGATTTATGCAAGTAGCCGAATCGCCGGCTCACAACTTTAATGCCAGTCGCCCACAAAGTAGAATCGTTGCTCGCAAGACTCCACAGCTTAGAGGGGTGCATCTCATCTTTTGTGTTCCCGAATCTCAAACCTGATGCCTGTGGCATTTGAGAAGGACCATTCTCTGGGGGTTTTTTGACCTATGTTCACTTTTTGTTGTTGTTGTTGTTCAGAATTTGGCATACCTGTTCTTGAACTGTTTATGGGTAGGTGAATTTGTTCTCGACCGTGCAAGGTATTGTCTGTGTACGATCCCACAGCACCTGACCATCTGTGGGAGGCTGGGTACATGACCTCAGCTGAATCAGCCTGAAAGCACAACTCCTTTCATTCGCTCCCCCAGTTTGGCCTAGAGCAGGGGGGTGTCAAACGTAAGGCCCGGGGGCCAGAACCGGCCTGTCCAGGGCTGTCATGCGGCCCGCAAAGCAACTAGTGCAGTGCAAGGGAGGGAACAGGAGTGTGTGGCCTATGCAAATGAGTTGTGCTAATGAGCTCCTGCACATCTTTTTCTACAAAATGACCCCTGCACATAGTGGTGATGTGAATAACATTCTCTGTGGTGAGAGTAACCCAGTGCAGTCGGCAACAGTTGGAAAGACGCAAACATCCCATTAAAACATGCTTGTAGTTGATCCCACTGACTTGCGTAGGTCTTGCTCCATCTAGGCAAAACGGAGAGGGTCTCCCGACTTCTGTGCGGTGTTCCCTCTAAGCTGAGTTAGTGTGAGCTAGCTCACAGTTTTCTAGCCTCCGGCTCACACATTTCTGTCTCGGCTCAGGAAGGAGGGCTCCAGGGCAAACTGATTTATGCAGCGGCCAAACCGCCCGCTCACAACTTTAATTCCAGTAGCTGGCCAAGTAGAATTTTTGCTCACAAGACTCCACAGCTTAGAGGGAGCATTGCTTCCGTGCAATATGACGCTTGGGGGCAGGAGCTGAATATCATTTGCTAATGACCCACCAGGGCAGTCCAAAACAAGCACTCCTAAGAAATCACCTCAGCGGGCATGAAGATGAATTGCTTTCATAAAGCGTGTGTTCAGGGCGGACACAATAAATAAAGTTTCTTTTCCCCGGCTCTTGATGCTTGAATTCCCTTGCCTTGGAGTTCCTGGGGTGTAATTTGGCTTTCAAATGTAGCTCTAATCCTTTCCCCCTGGGCCGCTTTTAAGCAGGGCAAAAGAAAAAAAGGAATATTGATTAGATCTCTCTTTCCACCTTTTTGTTAGTATGCTCAGGGCAACGCACATCCAAACCATGTACCTGCCTTCTCCCCTCCTGGCAAAAGTGCAATTTTCTATCAGGGCTGTCAGTTGACCCCCATACACACACCTGCCTTGCCCTAGGTTGCTTTGGGGGGTCAAATTACTTGTTCCAAACGTAGAATAGTTTGCATCATTCAGTTCTCAGTTGGGACATTACTGTTGGGTGAAGCTGTAACGTACAACCAGGGCTATTTTTGGGGCAGGAACGCACAGGAACGGAGTTCTGGCTGGCTTCCAAGTTGGCCATGCCCAGCAGGAACTCGTTAGCATAATAGGCCACACCCAACAGCAGGCACTCATTAGGATTGGCTACATTAGGGGGTGTGGCCTAACATGCAAAGGAGTTCCTGCTACAAAAAAAGCCCTGGGTTTTGACAACAAACAAGGTAAACAGAATAAGAAGCAAAAGGTGGGTGTGGCTGGATGACCACACTTCTGGTAACATGGGGGGGCGGCCTAATGTGCTAATGAGCTGTGCTGTCAGGGGTGTGGCCCAATAGGCTAATGAGTTCCTGCTGGGCTTTTTCTACAAATGAAGCCCTGCGTACAACAGTTAACTTAGTATTTTCCCTCTGTTTCTAAGAGGTGCCAGCTACTCAAGTGATACATCTTGCCTCTAGTAGAATATATAGGCTTGTTGGTTGTCAGGGTGAAAAATGTTATCAGTAGAAGAAGAGGAGAAGAGATTGAATTTATACACCACCCTTCACTACCCTAAGGATTCTCAATGCGGCTTACAATCCCTTTCCTTTCCGCTCCCCACAACAGACACCCCGTGAGGTAGGCGGGGCCGAGAGAGCTCTCACGAGAACTGCTCTAGAGAGAACAGCTCTGAGAGAACTCGTGACCGACCCAAGGTCACATCAGCAGCTGCATGTGGTGCATGTGGAGGAGTGGTGAACCAAACCCGGTTCTCCCAGACTGCGCTTCTAACCACTACACCAAACTAGCTCTCAGTTATAAGTAACTTTGTTATAAATAACTTTGGTTAACTTTTGTGGCCTCAGAGGTTTTAGCAGGAATATGTAATTTGTGGCGTTCAGTAACATCCCCATGTTGACATTAAGGGGAGGGGCTCAGTGACAGAGCATCTTCTTGGCATGTAGAAGGTCCCAGGTTCTATCCCCAGCGTCTCCAGTTAAAAGGACCAGGCAGGAAGTGATGGGAAAGACCTTGACCTGAGACCCTGGCTCAGTGGTAGAGCCTCTGCTTGGCATGTAGAAGGTCCCAGGTTCAATCCCTGGCATCTCCGGTTAAAAGGACCAGGCAGGAAGTGATGGAAAAGACCTTGACCTGAGACCCTGGCTCAGTGGTAGAGCATCTGCGTGGCATGCAGAAGGCCCCAGGTTCAATCCCCGGCATCTCCAGCTAAAAGGACCAGGCAGGAGGTCATGGGAAAGACCTTGACCTGAGACCCTGGCTCAGTGGTAGAGCATCTGCGTGGCATGCAGAAGGCCCCAGGTTCAATCCCCGGCATCTCCAGCTAAAAGGACCAGGCAGGAGGTCATGGGAAAGACCTTGACCTGAGACCCTGGCTCAGTGGTAGAGCATCTGCGTGGCATGCAGAAGGCCCCAGGTTCAATCCCCGGCATCTCCAGCTAAAAGGACCAGGCAGGAGGTCATGGGAAAGACCTTGACCTGAGACCCTGGCTCAGTGGTAGAGCCTCTGCTTGGAGACGTAGGCGCCCACGTAGCACAGGATGCCCGCTGCCGCCTGTTGGGGCAAAACCGGAATCAGAGCTCTGCCACACGACGGCAAGTTTCTTTCAGGTCCCCGTACAATACCGATTACCCTACTCTGGTTTCTGAGTTCGCACTCAGCACTTGCATTGAACCTTGTATAACGTGTGAATGCTAGAGTTAGCACGGATCACCCGTCCGGTGCTATAAACTGTGTTGGGCTCGTGGATTTGCAAATCCACGAGCCCAACACAGTTTATAGCACCAGACGGGTGATCCGTGCTAACTCTAGCATTCACACGTTATACAAGGTTCAATGCAAGTGCTGAGTGCGAACTCAGAAACCAGAGTAGGGTAATCGGTATTGTACGGGGACCTGAAAGAAACTTGCCGTCGTGTGGCAGAGCTCTGATTCCGGTTTTGCCCCAACAGGCGGCAGCGGGCATCCTGTGCTACGTGGGCGCCTACGTCTTCATCACGTACGACGACTACGACCACTTCTTCGAAGATGTCTACACGCTCATCCCTGCTGTGGTTATCATAGCGGTGGGCACGCTCCTCTTCATCATCGGTCTCATCGGCTGCTGCGCCACCATCCGAGAGAGCCGCTGCGGGCTGGCCACAGTAAGTGGGCGCCGCCATTTGGAAGGACCTCCCCGCCTTTTTTGCCCTCATGTTGCGACCGATGCGTGGTCAGGCCCGTAGCCGGGATGTTGTGGCTCTTGGAGCATTTTTTTTTTCTGGTGCGGCTGAAGTTCTCCGTGCAGAAAGAAAAGCCACTGAGTCAACAGGAAGCTGCGACCAGGATAGATCTCTAAATTGCAAGCTGTGAACCACTCTAGATGACAGTTCTCAGCTGCTGCAAGTTAATCACTTCTGCCAGCCTAAGTGACAATTCTGAGAACAAGCCGGCAGGTGGGGGTGAGGACTTTTATAGTTCAGAAAGCTCACACTTAGGCAGAAAAACTCTCTTAAAGGAGGACCAGTTTCTTGACACCGAGTTAGAAGGGATCCTAGAGGTCACCTAGGCAGAAAAACTCTCTTAAAGGAGGACCAGTTTCTTGACACCGAGTTAGAAGGGATCCTAGAGGTCACCTAATCCAACCCCCTTGGCTCAGTGCAGGAATTAGTCCACTACAGCACCCCAACTCCGCTTAAAGGAGCACACGCCTTTTAAAAACTGTTTTCATATGATTGGATAAAGCCTTTACAGGAGAAATGCTTGTGCGGCTGTGCCTTTAAGAAAGGGGGCAGAGCCCTCCAAAGCCCCACCACCACCACCACCATGGCTACAGGCCTGCACATGGTCACCCTGTAGGGTTTTCGAGGCAAGAGATGTTCAGAGGTGGTTTGCCACGGCCTGCCTCCACCTGTTACCGTCCAGATACTAACCGGGGCCGACCAGGCTTAGCTTCCGAGATCTGACAAGACCAGGCTAGCCGGAGCTACCCTTCCCTTTTAAAAAAAAGTGTGTGTCCATGTGTGCACCTGGAAGTCATGGCGACCTCTGGTGACTGACCCCTACTGGGGGGCCGGAGGATATTCAGAGAGGTGGCTGAATAAAGCCTGCCCCCACCCTCCCGACTCTGGTATTCCAAGGAGATCTCCCATCCAGGGACTTGCCAGAGTCGACCCTGCCTAGGTTCCGAGATCTGACGCGATCGGGCTTGCCTGGGCTATCCAGGTCAGGCCTGGGCTATCCTTCCCTTTACCTGGTGATAAAGTGGCGCATCGTGCTGCGCATCATTCCAAATGGCCACAGGAGGTGGCGGCGGCTACAAGCACGGACGGCTTCAAGAGGGAATTGGATAAACACATGGAGCAGAGATCGATCAGTGGCTATTAGCCAGAAGGTATAGATAGGAACTCTCGGTCTGGGGCAAGGGATGCTCTGTATTCTTGGCGCTGGGGGGGCAACAGTGGGAGGGCTTCTGGAGAGAACGGTGACTGGCCCAAGGTCACCCAGCAGGCCTCATGCGTCTCAAAGCGGCTGACAATCGCCTTTCCCTTCCTCCCCCCACAAGAGGCACCTTGTGAGGCAGGTGGGGCTGAGACAGTCCCAAGAGAACGGTGACTGGCCCAAGGTCACCCAGCAGGCCTCATGTGTCTCAAAGCGGCTGACAGTCGCCTTCCCTTCCTCTCCCCAAAAGAGGCGCCTTGTGAGGCAGGTGGGGCTGAGAGAGTCCCGAGAGAACGGTGACTGGCCCAAGGGCACCCAGCTGGCTTCATGGGGAGAAGCAGGAAATCAAACCCAAACCCAGATTAGAGTCCGCCTCTCTTAACCACCGCAGCACACTGGAGGATGGGGTGGGGTAAAACTTGGGTGGGCAGAAAAGCATAAAGCCTTTTTCTCTCCAGCCAGTCTTGCATGCTGTCGTCTCTCGGCAAGTAAACAAGGGTTTCTTGCGACATGCAGTCGGACAGAATGTACAAGAGGCGGTGTTTCCTTGCTGTGGTTAAGACCGTGAAAAGGCGCTTGGCATCTCTGTACCTCCTCTGAGCTGGAGCTTGGTATCACTTCAATCTGGTGTAGTGGTTAAGTATACGGACTCTAATCTGGGAGAACCGGGTTTGATTCCCCACTCCTCCACTTGCAGCTGCTGGATGACCTCGGGCAAGCCACAGTTCTGTCAGAGCTGTTCTCGAAAGAGCAGTCCTCAAAAGAGCTCTCTCAGCCCCGCCTCCCTCACAAGGTGTCTGTTGCGGGGAGGGGAAGGAGTTTGTAAGCCGCTCTGAGACTCCCAATCTCTTCTTATTCTCTTCTTTCTTCTCAACTCCTGAAGACCTGCGGCAACCCGACGTCCTTGTTTTGCCGGATTAGGGACGCTTGGTTTTAACGCTTTCAGACGCTGGCCGTTCTTTCTCTCTTTTGAGGCTGGCATCATTTCCCTCCAGATATGAGATAAAGTGGCACTCTTGCGTGGGCAGCGGTCCCCAGACCAACCCAGTCCGGCTGACGTGAAGCAGACCCCCATCTTGAAGTTACCTCCACGTCATGAGCACAACCTTCTTTTTGCCATTTCTGTAGCATGTTAAGATTTGATGATCAAACTTTCCCTGAACTCTCTTCCTCAAGATCTAAAAGGCGGGGCGGGGTGTGTGTGTGTGTGAATGCTTACAACACAGCTAAGCACGGCTGGGTTGGTATTTGAGATGGTGAAATAACGTCTCCTGTAACATGAGCTCCCGCTTCGAAGGGTCAGAGATACACTTCGGTTAAGCGTATACAATAGAATCATTTGGTGCAAACAATGGGCCCGGTAAAATATTTTATTACCGTTGTCCCAGCGTAACTTGAGTTTGCCATGGAACTGCCCCTGTAGAACAGAGCTTGACTCTTGACCAGGTCTTTTGATCTCTTTAAGAATCGGGGGCCTCATATACTCAAATTACTGCTAGATAAAATACTGTAACGTGCTGGGATTGTCTGTTCTGTGTTACCCAAAGTTCTTTATTAGATTATCCTGGCGTAACCAGTAAACAGTTATATTTATAACAAATCTTCACGTTCCCCAAAGTATGTTCCGGGCAGTGTTCCCTCTAAGCTGAGTTAGTGTGAGCTAGCTCAGTTTCTTAGCCTCCGGCTCACACATTGTTTGTCTCGGCTCGGGAAGGAGGGCTCCAGAGCAAACTCATTTATGCAGTAGCCAAATCACTCGCTCACAGCTTTAATGCCGGTAGCTCACAGAATTTTTGCTCACAAGACTCCACAGCTTAGAGCAGGAGTGTCAAACTCATTTGTTATGAGGGCCGGACCTTGTTGGGCCGGGCCATCTGTGTCATAAAATATAATGCCAGGTAGCGGATGTATAAACTTTATAAAGGACACAAACACAAAGTTTTTTTTTTAACTTAAAATAGAAACATGCTTAAAACATTAGCACTCTTGCAATATTTTGTTTATTTAACAGTGTCTGATAACTGACATCTCTCGCTCTGGGTTATTGCATCAAAATGTTTGTGCTGTTGCAATTTTGAGTATGCTGTTCGGGTGTGTATCTGTAAGCTGCAAACCTATGATGACGCACCAGCAGCAGAACTGGAAGAAGACGCATAAGACAGCCAGTTCCACTGCGGGCCTGATAGAAGCCCTCCGGGGGCCTGATCCAGCCCCTGGTCCACATGTTTAACACCAGTGTTCCCTCTAAGCTGAGTTAGTGCGAGCTAGCTCACGGTTTTGTAGCCTCCGGCTTACACATTTTTGTCTTCGCTCAGGAAGGATGGCTCCAGAGCAAACTAATTTATGCAATAGCCAAATGGCTCGCTCACAACTGTGATGCCAGTGGCTCACAAAGTAGAATTTTTGCTCACAAGACTCCACAGCTTAGAAGGAACACTGTTTGACACCCCTGGCTTAGAGGGAGCATCGGTTCCGGGTTACCCGATGATCGTTATTTGTTTGTCCCGGCATAACCGATAAGCAGAACAGTTGTATTTACATCAAATCTTCACATTCCCTGACTGCCTTTAAAACGATGACCTTTTCCCTTTATACCTGCAGTTTGTGATCATCCTCTTGCTGGTCTTTGTCACAGAAGTGGTGGTCGTGGTCTTGGGCTACATCTACAGAGCGAAGGTAAATCGGTCTCTCTTCCCAAACATTTCAGACGCGATCTGCGAAGAGCTGCTCCGGGTTTCGTAAACTTGTACATGGAGGCGCGGGAAATCAGAGAGGGCTGTGGGACTGGAATTACAGGAGTAAAAATAAAGCGGCTCAGTTGCAGAGGGAAGTAATTAGAAATCTTTAAAGAGATAAAGAGCCAGGAAGGAGTAGCGGGGGTCACCGGCGGGTGATAGATTACTCCTTGAAACCTGCTGACTATTTTTAAAGCTGTTCTTTTTCTTGGCGTGGGAGGACCTCTTTTGGTGAAAGCTCAAATAGCTCTCCTCTTCCCTCTCCTCCTCATTTTTTGTTGGTTTCAAAGAGCTTAAATGAGTTTGATGATATACAGATTTATTTTAAAAATATGTGTCATTAGAATATCAGAAGAGCCCCGCTGGATGAGACTAGAGGTCCGTCTCGTCCAGCATCCTGTCTCACACAGCGGCCAGCCAGTTCCTCTGGAGGGCCAACAACAGGGCACAGAGGCCGAGGCCTTCATAAGAGCATTAAAACAGCTCTGCTGGATCAGACCAGTGAGGGTCCATCTAGTCCAGCCTCCTGTCTCCCACAGGGGCCAACCAGTTCCTCTGGAGGGCCAACAACAGGGCAGAGAGGCCGAGGCCTTCATAAAAACATTAGAAGAGCCCTGCTGGATCAGACCAGTGATCCACCTAGTCCAGCCTCCTGTCTTACACAGTGGCCAACCAGTTCCTCTGGAGGGCCAACAACAGGGCAGAGAGGTTGAGGCCTTCATAAGAATGTCAGAAGAGCCCTGCTGGATCAGACCAGTGGTCCATCTATTCCAGCATCCTGCCTCACACAGCGGCCAACCAGTTCCTCTGGAGGGCCAGCAACAGGGCATAGAGGCCAAGGCCTTCATTAGAACATATGAAGAGCCCTGCTGGATCAGACCAGTGGTCCATCTAGTCCAGCATCCTGTCTCACCCAGTGGCCAACCAGTTCCTCTGTAGGGCCAACAAGAGGGCAGAGAGGCCGCGACCTTCCCCTGATATTGCCTCCTGGGATTCAGAGGTTGGCTGCCTTTGAACATGGAGGTTCATTTGTTGCCTGTTAGGGTGTCATGAATATCTCTTGGCCCCCACCCGTTCTTTTCTGGGTCCCAGCCCAGCTAAATCGTCTCAGTCTATGCGGCATGCCTGCAATACTTGCCTTAGATTCGTGTCGCTCCCCTACCCAGAGTCTGAGACATTTCACCCAGCTGATGTGAAACTATCCAAAACAAAGGTGACAACCCCTTTATTGTAGTTTCTTTAAAAGGCAACACCCATGCAGTTTCCTGAGACAGTGGCAATTGGCCATTTGAGGTCATTCAGTGGGGGATATGAAATTTAATTATCCTGGGACCTGAAGCTCGGTGTTGTAGATACCAGATAGAATGGAGACGAAAGGGGGACACAAAACTCAACCCGAAATATGCTGGCCTGAATGTCAGGCTGCTTTAAGAGGCAGAGCAAGCGTGAGCCAGTTTGGTGTAGTGGTTAAGAGTGTGGACTCTTATCTGGGAGATCCGGGTTTGATTCCCTGCTCTGCCGCATGCAGCTGGTGGTGTGACCCTGGGTCAGTCACAAGTTATTTCGGAGCTGTTCTCTCAGGAGCAGTCCTCAAGAGAGCTCTCTCACAGGGTGTCTGTTGTGGAGAGGGGAATAAAAATGAGATTGTGAGCCGCTCTGAGACTCCTTCGGGTAGTGAAGGGCGGGGTATAAATCCAATCTTTTCTTCTCTTCTTCTTCTAATGGCTGTACCTGCCCTTTCCTCTGTTCTCTTTTGTATTTTGGAAACCCAGATCTGACCCTGGAAACAGTTTCTTCCCTGTCCTACATTAGTTGGCATTTTTTTCTTCACCGCGTGTACACGTCGATCAAGTTAAACAGGTCCAAATGAATGTGTTTTGGTTTTCTTCTCTCTCCAGGTGGAAGATGAAGTCAATCACAGTATCACGAAAGTGTATGATGCGTACAATGGGACGAACCCAGACGCCGCTAGCCGCGCCATCGACTACGTGCAGAGACAGGTGAGGACAGGTGCCGTTCCGCCACCCGTACGGTTCTGACACCAAAGTCCCGGCGGTCTGCTAAACGCTATGAGGCAGTGCTCTTCCGTTCCCAGGCTTCTCTTGTGTTCTTATGTCTTATTTCTGGGGCAGTGATGCTCTGTATTCCTGGTGCTTGGGGGGGCCACAGTGGGAGGGCTTCTGGAGTTCTGGCCCCGCTGCTGGACCTCCTGATGGCACCTGAGTTTTGGCCACTGTGTGACACAGAGTGTTGGACTGGAGGGGCCTCTGGCATGATCCAACATGGCCTCTTGTATGTTCTTATGTCTGGGGCAGTGATGCTCTGTCTTCTTGGTGCTTGGGGGGGCGACAGTGGGAGGGCTTCTGGAGTTCTGGCCCTGCTGGTGGACCTCCTAATGGCCTCTGGGTTTTGGCCACTGTGTGACACAGAGTGTTGGACTGGAGGGGCCATTGGCCTGATCCAACATCGGCTTCTCTTCTGTCCTTCAATCCTGTCTCTCCTTTTGGGGAAGCAGCAGAGGAGGGGGTAGTCGGTGGGGGGGCACTCACTGCTCTCTTCAAGCACGGGCAGTCGGAGGAGGAGAAGGGTCAGCCCGAGGGTGGTGCAATGGTAGTGATGCCGTAGCCGGTCCCCGAAATCTCCCCGGCTGTCGCAGCGGCTGAGTTGCACCGGTGGGCGGCGGGGACGACCGGTTTAGGTTTTCACAATGCCGAACGTGACCTTTTTGTGGTTTTGTTTTGTTTTGTTTTTTTAAACAGCTGCACTGCTGCGGGATCCATGACTACACAGACTGGAAGACGACAAACTGGTTCAGAGAGACGAAGAACAACAGCGTGCCCTTGAGCTGCTGCAAAGCCAGCGTCATCAACTGCACGGGGAGCCTGGCTCACCCCGCGGACCTTTACGGCGAGGTCGGCTCCTTTCCGACTTCCGACTTTTTACGCACCCAGAGTGTAGGCTAAGGAAATGAGGCAGGGCAGGCCGTTCACCGGGCTCCGTGAGGATTTGAACCCAGGTTTCGTGAGCCAGTTTGGTGTCGTGGCTAAGTGCGCGGACTCTAATCTGGGAGAACCGGGTTTGATTCCCCCCTCCTCCATGTGCAGCTGCTGGCGTGACCTTAGGTCAGTCACAAGTTATCGCCAAGCTGTTATCTCAAGAGCAGTCCTTGAAAGAGCTCTCTCAGCCCCGCCTACCTCACAGGGTGTCTGTTGTGGGGAGGGGAAGGGGAAGGAGTTTGTAAGCCGCTCTGAGACTCCCTTGGGTAGTGAAGGGCGGGGTACAAATCCAATCTCTTCTTCTTCTTCTTCTTCCCTGTTATTCATTTCTCTGACCCACACATTTCCGATTCAAGTAAATGCTCGCCGGCATTTGCCTTACCCGAGGTCCGCTGTTTAATTGGAACCAGTGTTCCCTCTAAGCTGAGTTAGTGTGAGCTTAGCTCACAGTTTTATTAGCCTCCAGCTCGCACATTTTTTTGTCTCTGCTCAGGAAGGAGGACTCTGGAGCAAACTAATCCATGCAGCAGCCAAATCGCTCGCTCACAACTTTAATCCCATCCGCTCACAAAATGGGATTTTTGCTCACAGGACTCCACAGCTCAGAGGGAGCATTGACTGGAATCCAGGCACAAATTATTTGAGAGCCTCCAGGTTTTGTGAACGACTTTGGAATGTAACGGTGGTGGTGGAAAGCCTTGTCAGGTCGCAGGTGACTTGTGGCAAACCCCGTAGGGCAATGTTCCCTCTAAGCTGTGTGGTCTTGTGAGCAAAAATTCTACTTTGTGAGCTACTGGCATTAAAGTTGCGAGTGAGCAGTTTGGCTGCTGCACAGATTAGTTTGCTCTGGAGCCATCCTTCCTGAGCTAACACAAAAATCTGTGAGCTGGAGGCTAGAAAACTGTGAGCTAGCTCACACTAACTCAGCTTACAGGGAACACTGCCATAGGGTTTTCAACTGCCATAGGGGTTTCAAAGCAAGAGACTCTGAGAGGTTGGTTGCCCTTGCCTGCCTCGGCGTCACGGCCCTGGTATTCCTTGGTGGTCTCCCTTCCAAGTACAAACCAGGGCTGACCCTGCTTAGCTTCTGAGATCTGATGAGATCGGGCTGGCCTGAGCCATCTAGCCCAGTGTTCCCTCTAAGTTGAGTTAGTGTGAGCTAGCTCACCGTTTTTTAGCCTCCGGCTCACACATTTTTGTCTCAGCTCAGGGAGGGTGGCTCCAGGGCAGACTTAATTTATGCAGCAGCCAAATGGCTCGCTCACATCTTTAATGCCGGTAGCTCACAAAGTAGAATTTTTGCTCACAAGACTCCACGGCTTA
>NW_015165296.1:307377-309876 GCF_001447785.1 Gekko japonicus
TAAGCCGAGTTAGTGTGAGCTAGCTCACAGTTTTTTAGCCTCCGGCGCACCCATTTTTTGTCTCAGCTCAGGAAGGACGGCTCCAGAGCAAACTAATTTATGCAGTAGCCGAATCGCTCACTCTCAACTTGAATGCTAGTCGCTCACCAAGTAGAATTTTTGCTCACAAGACGCCACAGGTTAGAGGGAGCATTGATCACAACCAGGGATCGTTTTGTAGAAAAAGAGGGGCAGGAGCTCATTAGCATAACTCATTAGTGTAACTTATTTGCATATGCCACACCCCCTGACATCACCGGAAGTGTGTCAGAAGGCAACACCCACCGCTCAGGCTCCACTGGACTGTTTTGGATTCCTAGCTATTGGGGGCGGGGGGAACGTGCAGATCTGTCCTCGCAGAGGAGGGAGAGCTGGTACCTGAATAAAACTTGGTCTTAAAGGTGCCACTGGACTGTTTTGGACCGGGGGCCAGGGGGAGCTCTGCAACTTACCTGGCTGTTTCTTGCTCTGACTGAGGGCTTCTGGGAGCCAGGCGGTGGGGCTTGTTGCATGTGCCCGCCCCCTGGGCTCTTTACTGCCGGAGCTCCGCTCCTGTGCGCTCCTGCAGGAAATGACACCCTGTTCCTTTGTGGTCCCCCATCCAAGTACTAACCAGGGTCGGCCCCGCTTAGCTTCCGAGATCTGACGAGATCAGGCCAGCCTGGGCTATCCAGGTGAGGGTGTGGTCTATACACAGCTCTCTTCTTTCAGTCTTCTTTGTCCCGTTCGACCCAGAGTGTGCACCCGTCGCAATGTTTAACTTTTGGAAAGAAAGCCAGTGTCACTCCAACATCACTTAAGTACACAAGCCCTGTGTTTCCGGATATGTGCTCACACCGCTTCCTGGAAGGCTGTGTGTAAACATCGTGTTGGGCAAGTCTCAGGGCAGGGTGTCGGCTAGTTCTAAAGCAGTCACCGAAGACTGGGGGAAATTTCCACCACTTCGAATCCTAGAGTCGGAAGGGGACCTCCATGGCCATCTTGTCCAGCCCCCCGGCACAATGCAGGGAATCTGCAAATGCTTCCCCCCACCCATCACCCCCAGTGACCCTTCTTCCATGCCCAGAAGATGACAAAAAACCTCCAGGATCTCCAGGCAAACTGGCCTGGAGAAGAATTGCTTCCGGACTTCGGTCAAACCGGCAGTTAACATAGTTCTGGCGCGTCAAAAAGATTCCGGTCTGTGGATCTTTCTTTCCAACTTGGGTAGGGTGACCGGCTCTAGGCTGGGAAGTCCCTGAAGATTTTTGGTGGGGGGGGTGGAACCTGGGGAGGGCGGGGCCTCCGCAGGGGACCATCCAAAGCAGCCATTTTCTCCAGGGGAAACTCATCAATGCTCCCTCTAAGCTGCGGAGTCTCGTGAGCAAAAATCCTACTTGGTGAGTCACCGGCATTAAAGTTGTGAGCGGGCGATCTGTCCGCTGCATCAATTAGTCTGCTCTGGAGCCCCATCCTTCCCAAGCTGAGGCAAAAAGGTGTGAGCCGGTGGCTAAAAAACCGTGAGCTGGCTCACGCTAACTCAGCTTAGAGGGAACACTGGAACTGGTCTGTGTACCATTTGTAATAGGGGAAGGTCTCCAGGCCTCCCCTGGAAGTTCAACAAGCACACAGGGAACACGGCTAAGTTAGATAAACACAGAAAACACCGTGTTGAAATAATAAACACAATATTCACATGTACTTATAGCTAAATATATTTGCTTTTTAACTGTACATTGGTATTTATCCTCCATCAGGAAGAAGACGGACTCTTCATGTTGTATAACTTAGTTTGAAAGTGTTTGAAATGTGATGTTGTAGTTTGAAAGTGTTTACAATACACTAGAGTTGATGTTGTGTATAAAAAGCAAACATATTTAGCTATAAGTACATGTGAATATTGTGTTTATTATTTCAACACGGTGTTTTTCTGTGTTTATCTTCCCTGGAAGTTGGCAAGCCCCTAGCCCTGGGAGTGATAGTTGGCTGAGTCTCCTTGGGTCTTATTCTGACTCGACAGGGAGCGCTTCATTTTTACTTGGCTCATCCTTTAAATAAGAGCCTTCAGGTCAGTTGCTTATTGGCAGACTAGAATAGGGGTAGGTATAATAGGCAGCAAGTGATCAGGCCTAGATTAGCTAAGAAGTCACTGGTAGAAATGGGGCCATCGATACCCAAAGGAAACCTGAATCGGGCACTTCACACGGGGTGTGGGGAGCCAGTGGCTTGTCGGCGATTTGGCCTCTGCATCGATTAGTTTGCTCTAATAATTGAGAGCAAGTTTGGTGTCGTGGTTAAGTGTGCGGACTCTAATCTGGGAGAACCGGGTTTGATTCCCCACTCCTCCACTTGCACCTGCTGATGTGACCTTGGGTCAGTCACAAGCTCTGGCACAGCTGTCCTTGAAAAAGAGCAGTTTGTGTCAGAGTTCTCTCAGCCCCACCCACCTCACAGGGTGTCTGTTGTGGGGAGGGGAAGGGA
>NW_015165296.1:309932-310975 GCF_001447785.1 Gekko japonicus
GGCTCACGGTTTTTTAGCCTCCGGCTCACAGATTTTTGTCTTAGCTCAGGAAGGACGACTCCAGAGCAAACTAATTGATGCAGTAGCCAAATCGCTTGCACACAACTTTAATGCCGGTAGCTCACAAAGTGGAATTTTTGCTCACAAGACTCAACAGCTTAGAGGGAACATTGGTTGTGACAGCAATAGCAGAAGTAGCTTCTCGCTGTCTCGGTGTTTCAAGAAGACAGAAAGGGACAGGTGTGGGGGTTATACCCTTCCAAGGCAGAAGCGAGACATCTTTGGCTGCCAATTGGCAACCCGTGGAATGTATACAATTCACTGAATGGTGGCTGAAATATAAGTTCGACAAAGTACAGAGGAGTCGAAAGGTTAATGGGACTTCAATTGGCAATAAATGTTTGGGTTTCAGTTCCGCTATCGCTTCCTGCACCAACCGTTTTATTTATTTTTCTGTGCTCCAAGAAAGTGTTGTTGTTTTTTACTGAACCGGTGTTCGAGAGGAGCCCGATAAAATAATTAAAAGATTAGAAGAGACAGTGTTTAATAATAGTAAAAAAAACGTTTATAACGTACCGTCAAGTCGCAGCTAACTTCTGGTAACCCCTCAAGGGCTTTCAAGGCAAGAGGTGGTCAGAGGCGGTCTTCCATTGCCTGCCCCAGCCCCGGACTTCCTTGGTGGTCTCCCACCCAAGTACTAATGTGGGGGCTCGACTCTGTTTAACTTCTAAGATCCCATGAGATCAGGGCGGCCTGGGCCAGCCGGGTCAGTACAACATTAAATTATGCAGAGGTAACCCCCGTATAGGAGCTGCGGTGGCTCAAGTGGTTAAGACGCTGAACTGCAGGCTGTGGAAGGTCGGTAGTTCAGCAGTTTGAGACCCGAGTGTGCCGCATGACGGAGTGAGCTCCCATCTCTCATACCAGCTCCTGCCAACCTAGCAGTTCGAAAGCGAGAAATTGCAAGTAGATAAATAGGTACCACTTCGGTGGGAAGGTAACAGCGTTCTTGGTGTGTTTAGTCATGCCGGCCACATGACCAC
>NW_015165296.1:311032-313814 GCF_001447785.1 Gekko japonicus
TAGAGTCGGACTCGACTGGCTTTCGAGCAAGGGAACCTTTACCTTTTACCTAACCCCCGTATGGTGTCTATAAAAGTATGTTTTCCTTAATGCAGAAAGACTGCATGAAGAGCAGTTGCAGCATAAGCCAGGATTTAGGCTGTGAGGTTCAAGCCTTTAGCCTCTTTGGGGTCATTTTAGACATGCCGTGGTCAATGCGCCCTCTAAGCTGTGCAGTCTTGCGAGCAAAAATTCTACTTTGTGAGCTACTGGCATTCAAGTTGTGAGCGAGCGATTCGGCCACCGCATAAATTAGCTTGCTCTGGAGCCCTCCTTCCTGAGCTAAGAGAAACGCGTGAGCTGGAAGCTAAAAGCTAGCTCACACTAACTCAGCTTAGAGGGAGCACTGGCCATGGTCGACTGAATGTTCTCATGAAGTCCTTGGCCTCAATGACCCGTTGTCGGCCCTCAAGAGGAACCGGTTGGCCACTGCACGGAACGGGATGCTGGACTAGATGGACCCCTGGCCTGATCCAGCTGGGCACTTCTTATGTTCTAATACCTGGTGCCCTTAGTATGCCTGTTTGTGTTCAATCTTGCTTCTCTTTTCTTCCCCCACCCCCGCAGCTCTTGGGCATGCTGTGTGCCTGCATCGTCCTCTGCCGGAGGAGTCGAGACCCCGCTTACGAACTGCTCATCACCGGAGGGACCTACGCGTAGAAGAAGCTGCCGAACCTAAACTTGAATTTCCGTTTCCCTCCACTCGGAAAAGGTGGCTCAGTTGGGTCTGTCGCGAGCAGTTGCCGTCGGTTTGGTTAAGCGAGCCGGGACAGCGAGCACATACACTGATGATGGGCAAAGGCGTGGCTTTCCTTAACCCCCTCGCCCCCATATTACTATGACTCCCCCCCCCTCCTCCCCATCTGTTTTAGCCTGCTGTCCACCTATCTGTATGTTTCCAGTAACCAAATAAACACTAATTTTGGAACCATTGACAAAAGAGAGAGAGAGAGAGAGAGAGAGCAGGGTGACGTAAGAATTGTAGATTGTGTAGCCTGAGCTTGGTAAATTGCCTATGGAGCCCGTCCCGGTTTTGACCTTTGCATACAGAATCCTTCCAGTCTCCGCTGGGGGGAATTACTGGCCAAAGTCGCGTGAAAGGAAGCTTGCCCGCGTTTTAATTTCGCGATGCCCCGCGTGTCCCACGTTCTTGCCCGCCGCCAGTGTTCGTTTTCACAGGAGCGTTTCGGTGAAGCCCAGAACACACTACTGCTAACCAAAATTTTAGAATCCTACGTGCTCATTTCCTGACCTTCTTTTTAAAACAACTTCAAATGAGTGAATCTTCCGAAACCTCTTCGTTTTAAAGTACAAGCTGGCTTTTCAGGAGTATAATGTATGCACTACTGTTCTATAATGAATATTTTTTTCGGGGTTTTTTTTTTTTTCTATGAGGAGCTGTTTTAATGTGTCGAGTGAACTGTTCTTGTAGAGTAGCAAAAAAAAAATTTAGTACGTGAAGGTGAATTGTGTAAATAGAAGACCTGATTAAATAAATCTTCTGTAAATCTCTCTCCAAACTAAACTGTGGCTAACCTGTTCTTTTGGAGTGCTTGACAAAATTAAGGGTCATCCCTATGGGAGATTTCTCAGGTAAGTTTCCAACTATTACCACAATGTATGGATGGAGTGTACGATTTGCTAGGAGATCTGTCAATCGGCTCCCTGCCAAGGAAGCCCCTTCCCCTTAATAACTTGGGTTATGTACATGAAAGGATCAGCACTCCACCCCCACTTTATCGTCATAACAACCTTGTAAGGTAAGCTAGGAGGAGAGTGGACCAAGGAGAGGCAGCAAAGTTTGATGGCAGAGTAGAAATCAAGGAGAGTTCTGTGAACCTGAAATCAGGTCGGTTCGTTCCTTACAGGAGACTTCGGGTCAACTGATCGTAGGGGAAGGGGTCGCGGCTCGGTGGCCGAACCACCTGCTTCAGGTGCAGAAGGTCCCAAGTTCAATCCCCGGCACCTTCAGTTTACAGGATCACCCAGTAAGTGATGTCAAAGACCTCTGCCTGGAACCCTGGAGAGCCACTGCCAGTCTGAGTAGACAGTACCAACACGGATAGACTAATGAGAGTCAGTTTGGTGCAGTGGTTAAGTGCACGGACTCTAATCCGGGAGAACCGGGTTTGATTCCCCACTCCTCCACTTGCACCTGCTGGATGACCTTGGGCAAGCCATCGTTCTGTAAGAGCGGCGCTCTCAAGGGTAGTTCTGGAAAGAGCTCCCTCAGCCCCACCTACCTCACAGGGTGTCTGTTGTGTGGAGGGGAAGGGAAAGGAGTTGGTGAGCTGCTCTGAGAATCCGAGTGAAGGGCGGGGGTATAAAACCAATCTCTTCTTTGTCTTCTAATGAGCCTTGCTCAGCAGACGTCCGCTCCCTGCACTCAGCAGCTCTGCATGTGCCAAATTGGTGCCAAAACGGGAGTGCCATGGCGTGCAAGCAGATTGCTGGGGGAACTCCCTAGAACTAAACGGTTTTGAAATCGGTTTTTTTTGTGTCCCTGATTTGTGCGAGAATCTTTTCTGCCTGAGGCTAAAGCGACGTGGGTGAACGTATCTATCCCAGTGACTCTGATCTGGGAACTTCTCCCAGTCGCCGCAGCGCAGGCTGATTTTGATAGCAGTGGGGGTCGACGAGGGATGCCAGCTATGGATTGGGAAACACTTGGAGATTTGGGGGAGGGTGGGCCATTGGGAGGGATCTCAGCAGGGTATAAAGAAGAAGAAGAGAAGAGATTGGA
>NW_015165296.1:314143-317449 GCF_001447785.1 Gekko japonicus
GCCGGAGGCTAAAAAACTGTGAGCTGGCTCTCACTAACTCAGCTTAGAGGGAACACTGGTCGTGATTCCGGGAGATCCCCAGCTAACACCTGGAGCATGGCAACCCAAGGGGCTGAACACCTTTAAACAAGTATTTGTCAAGTTCTATCTACCCTCCTGTGCTCTTGAATCTGGCCCGTGCCCTGTTCCCCCATCGCTGCTCCTTCCCCCTGCCGACAATTTTTGACCCGGAATTTGCAAGTTTTCGGTAGCCGCCAGGCGAAACGAAATCACTCTCAGCTTTTCCCAACAGGGCCAAGGGCACCTGCCGTCTCTGCATTCAGAGGCAGTGGCCGTTCTCACGTCCGCCGCTGGCGGGGGGGGGGCACTTGAAAGGCGCTAGCTGGGAGGAGGTCGCAGGTCACCGCTTTCCCAAGGAGGCCCCCTGCTCTGTCCTCTGTGTTCCCGAATCTTCTCTCGCCTGAGTGCAGCTGGCTGATATCCGTGGTCTCCGGAGGAAGAAAAGAAATCCTCCGAAAGCACGAATCTCGTTTTGAAAGTTTCGAAGAGCAATCTGGCCGGCTCGCCCGCCATCCGTCAAATCAGATTTACCAAAGCCGACAAGAGCCGCGGGAGAAGGTGGCTTTCTTTTTTTGGAGGGCCCCCCCCCCCCCACCGCCGCCCCCGGATTGTAAAAGGAACCGTCACTAAAGGCGCTTTAGTGTCGAGCCGAAGTAGGGATTAGGGGGCAACAATAAATCTTTAGAGCGCCACAGCTAATAAAGAGCCGGAGTTTTGAAAAGGGTGTACATGCATTCTAAAGACCCGGCACTGCAAATAAACGCCATGGCTTGGCTCGCCTGTGCGGGAATAGAAAGAAAACTGATCCTCGAGCGGTTCTTGCGGAGTTCTCTGAAATGCCTCTGAAAGAATTCTGCAGTGGCAGAAATCTTGCTTACCTAGAAGACCCACATAATGTCCTTAGTCACTTCAGCGGAGCGGCACTGGCACATCATGTTTCACTGACATGTTTGTGAACTTCTAGGTGACACCTGGAGATCACCCGCTATTACAAATGAGCTCCTGAAGACCAAGATCTGTTCCCCTGGAGAAAATAAGTCTGACATTAGGAACCACGACATTCAAAAACCAGTGGGGGGACATTTTAACCTTCCAGGGTGTTCAGTTGCTGACCTAAAGGTAGCAGTTCTCTTACAAAGGAATTTCGAGGGGAGATTAGAAAAGAGAGACTGCTGAATTGCAGCCGATAATGAAGCTCAAGACAACGCATCCACCTGGACTGAATGGAGACCTAGGTTTCCTGTCTCGTTACAAATGCTGATTTCTCCATGCCTACTACCTCTCTGCATATCGCACCCAATCCAATCACACCTGCTATTATCATTTGCCTGAAATGTCATTCGGCATCTGAAATCACTCCCCTTTCCAATACGCAGGACAGATGGACTCCCATTCTAGCTGTATCTGAAGACGTGAGCAGTGATTCACGAAAGAGCCTACCCTGCATATTTTGTTAAGTCTTTAAGGTGCTACTGGACTCCATCTCTTTTCGCTGCTTTGGAGAGGTAGGCTCTGTGGCACTGTGCCCTGCTGAGGCCCCTCCCCCTCCCCAAGCTCCGCCCCCAAAATCTCCAGTTATTTCCCAATCCGGAGTTGGCAACCCTGTTCACCAGGGAATGTGAGTCTGGCCCCATGGAGCCCACAGAATTTCTCAAGCTTCCTCTAGGCCAAGAGGTCACGCAAGCCAAACCATCCCCTGCAGTCCCTTCCTCCACTGCTGCCAACAAGATTCTATTGTAATCTCATAATAGAGGACGAAGAAATGGGCCTCTGCCCCAAGGAGATTACAGTCTAATCATAATATTATAATTAGGCTGTAATCTCCCTGGGGCAGAGGCCCATTTCTTCGTCCTCTATAAAGAAGAAAAAGATTGGATTTATACCCCGCCCTTCACTACCCAAAGGTGTCTCAGAGAGGCTTACAAACTCCTTTCCCTTCCCCTCCCCACAACAGACACCCTGTGAGGTAGGTGGGGCTGAGAGAGCTCTGACAGAGACTGCTCTTTTTTTCAAGAACAGCTCTTATCAGAACTACGGCTTGCCCAAGGTCATCCAGCCAGGTGCAAGTGGAGGAGTGGGGGAATCAAACCCGTCTCTCCCAGATTAGAGTCCGCGCACTTAACCACGACACCAAACTGGCTCTCATACACTCATAAAGCTCTCATAAAGCCCCCATACACATCAATGGTAAAGGAATAAGAACAGAGTATAGTTTGGAAGGGCCTGCAGGACCAAAGGGAACGCAAGAAGCTCTTTTTTTAGTGTGACCGAAGCAACAGTCCGTTGTTAATACGAGGTTTTATTCTGTAATACATACATCTGGATTAGGAATTTATGTGTATGCAAAAATGGCATCGATCAAAGAAGAAGAGGAGACTGGATTTATCCCCCGCCCTTCACTACCCAAAGGAGTCTCAGAGCGGCTGACAAACTCCTTTCCCTCCCCCTCCCCACAACAGACACCCTGGGAGGTCGGTGGGGCTGAGAGAGCTCTGACAGAAACTGCTCTTTTTCAAGAACAGCTCTGACAGAACTATGGCTTGCCCAAGGTCATCCAGCCAGGTGCAAGTGGAGGAGTGGGGAATCAAACCCGGTTCCCCCACATTAGAGTCCACACACTTAACCACTACACCAAACTGGCTCTGCAGGGGGTTGTTTTTTCCCAGATTGGTTGTCTTCATAACCTGCTAGTGGGCCAGCAAAGCAAGGCCCCCAGCTTCTGTACCTTTGATGTCAAATAAAAGGAAGTGCCAAAGGGAGGGGCCGTGGCTCAGTGGCAGAGCCTCTGCTTGGCATGCAGAAGGTCCCAGGTTCAGTCCCCGGCATCTCCAGTTCAAAGGACCAAGCAGGAGGTGATGGGGAAGGCCTCAGCCTGAGACCCTGAAGAACCATGAAGTAGGGCTGTAGCTCACTGACAGAGCCTCTGCTTGGCATGCAGAAGGTCCCAGGTTCAATCCCCGGCATCTCCAGTTAAAAGGGCCAGGCGGTAGGTGATGTGAAAGACCTCTGCCTGAGACCCTGGAGAGCAGCAAAGAGGGACCAGGCAGGAGGTGATGGGAAAGACCTTGATCTGAGACCCTGGCTCAGTGGAAGAGCATCTGCTTGGCATGAGGAAGGTCCCAGGTTCAATCCCCGGCATCTCCAGTTAAAAGGGCCAGGCGGTAGGTGATGTGAAAGACCTCTGCCTGAGACCCTGGAGAGCTGCAAAGAGGGACCAGGCAGGAGGTGATGGGAAAGACCTTGATC
>NW_015165296.1:317515-351666 GCF_001447785.1 Gekko japonicus
CCCCGGCATCTCCAGTTCAAAGGACCAGGCAGGAGGTGATGGGAAAGACCTCCACCTGAGACCTTGGAGAGCTGTACAGAGGGGCCGTGGCTCAGTGGTAGAGCCTCTGCTTGGCATGCAGAAGGTCCCAGGTTCAGTCCCCGGCATCTCCAGTTAGAAGGACCAGGCAGGAGGGGATGGGAAAGACCTTGACCTGAGACCCTGGCTCAGTGGCAGAGCCTCTGCTTGGCATGCAGAAGGTCCCAGGTTCAGTCCCCGGCATCTCCAGTTAGAAGGACCAGGCAGGGGGTGAAAGACCTCAGCCCGAGACCCTGGGGAGCTGCTGCCAGTCCAAGTAGACAATACTGACCTCGACAGACCAATGATAAGGCAACCTCATGTGTTCATGTATTGGAAGGAGGGGCTGTGGCTCAGTGGCAGAGCATCTGCTTGGCATGCAGAAGGTTCCAGGTCCGATCCCCAACATCTCCAGCTAAGTATGAGGTTGTAGTTGATGTGGAAAGACCTCCCCCTGAAACATCAGAGCTGCTACCCGTTTGAGGCATGACTTTGATGGACCAGCTTCATTGGTGAAATGGGTTGGGCTTTTTTTTTTTTGTTGAAGTTTATATGGACATTGCGTTTTGAGTCTTCCATACACATGACCAAATGCCCGTACTGCTCAGTGGGTACTGGTCCGAAGGGAAGCCTGAATTTTCTGCTCATCCATCCCCTGTGGAGAAGTTGGGTAGATTCGTAGACATCGTTACATTATCACAATTCCGCTTGAGGCCGTCTGCGGGAATGGTCAAACTGGTACTCCAAAGACGATCAGAGCGCTGATAATTTCATAGGCTGCGGTCCCCACGTGTCACATGCAGTCAACGTTCACGGGACACATTAACTGGTCGTTACGAGTTCAGAGCGTCGACGGGCGGTTCTGACGGAGCCCTCGCTGAGCAAGGATGTCCGCTCTTTTCATGGAACACAAGGTACGTTCAGAACAGATAACGTATTGCTTCTTGGCTATTCCTCCTAGCTCCTTGCATTCAGATTCCCAGCCGCTGAGCCCCAGAAGAACGAGCCGTATCCCGTGGTGACCCGAGTGAAGCGTATTTCGTTCCCTAAAAGAATTCTGCTCCGAACAGCTGGGAATTGGAATGTGTGCTTCAACGTCGCTCCCCGTCGTGGTTCTTGGTGGCCAAAGACAGCTCTCTTAAAGACGGCCTTCTCGGGGAGGTTAGAGAATGTCTTTGCGGTCCAAAGATTCTTGCCGGTGTGCAGAGACACAACGGTGGATCAGAGAAATTGGCCTGAATTTTTAGACCATGTAGGTCCACGCGCCAGGTACTTGACTCTGTAGCTGTACAAATCTGGGACCTTGGCAGTTGTCTCTGCTAACGGTAAGAATACCAGGGCACAGTCACCAAAAGTGTAAAGGAGCGCTCAAACTTTCTCCAGGTAGGAGCCCGGCACGAACCCTTGCCGCCCGTTCTGTTCCGCCGTCCACCAGCCGTCGTCGCCCATTTCAGTGATGAGGACTACGTCATCTGCTCGGATATCCAGTTCGTCTTCGTTCTGGAACGAGAACAGTGGAGAGGGAATGGAAATGGAAATACATTAGCCTGGATAGAGGTGTTACACCTGTCCTCTTTTTTATTATTCCAGTGGTTCTCAGTGTTCCCTCTAAGCTGCGCTAGGGGGCGCTGGTGCACAGAATTTTAGCTGCCCGCTCAGGCATGCTAGCTTCCAGCTCACAAGCCTTCTCCACTCCATTGAAAACACCATTGGAAAACTGTTCTCCGGAGGCCAGGTCTACCCATACAGAGGAAAGGGGAAGGTAGACCTGTTCTCCGGAGGCCTGGTCTACCCCTGTAGAAGACAACATTTCCTGTAATGAAATCGGACTTGATTCTGTTTTCTAATGCTTAAATTATTCCTAAAATATAGTTTAGATAACGGTTTAAAAGAATTCATTTTTTACAAGGTTATGGAAATAATCTAAAAAAAAACCCGAATTGAGGCGGTCGTCAAACGTAGACTCGCTCACAACTTTAATGCTACTAGCTGTTTTCGCTCACAAGGTGAAATGTTCGCTCCCAACCCTGTGGAGCGTAGAGGGACTCTCAAGCCATTAGATCAGGAGTCCCCGGCGTGGTGCCCACGGGCCCCATGGTGGCACCTGCCAAAAGCTTTCCCGGCGCCCACCAAGTATTTTTAGAAAGTGGGTGGGCCTCCTAAGCAGGGCTTCTAATCAGCTGTGCAGACGGAAAGAACAGTGCCTCAGTTGCAGCTGCCACCACAGTATTGGCTTTATTCTCTCTCTCTCCCCCCCTCCCACTTTCCCAGGATATTTGTTTACATCGCCCTCTTCCCCCCCCCCCCCCCCCGCCTGACTCACGGTGCGTGTCTCTGCGGGCTGCGGGCTCCATGGGTCCTGTCCCTGCAAATCACACTGGGGCTATACAGATTCCTGGGAGTCCACACGGCAGGTTGTGGCTGGAGATCTCCTGGGTTTACAAGTGATCTCCAGGTGACAGAGATCAGTTCACCTGGAGAAAACGGCCAATTTGGAAGGTGGGCTCTATGGCAGCACCCATGCTGTGCTTGGCTCCGCCTCCTGCAGCAGCCATTTATAAACCTCCATCATGTCCTCCCTCTCCTTAGTCGTCTCTGTTCTAAACTGAGTGGCTTTGCTTAATGTCTTGAGCACAAACACCATTTATAAACCTTTATAAACCTTAGAAATCCTGCTTTCCTCCCGGAGTTTAAACCGCCTTGCACTACCTTTGGATAAACAACTCTGACTTATTTATTTATTTATATTTATCTACTGGGTTTCTAGTCCGCCCTCCCCGCGAGCGGGCTCAGGGCGGCTTACATTTAAAGGCACTATGTGGCAGAGTACATGAAACCAGATAAAACAGGATAAAACCACCATATCATTACAATTAAAGTGCTCAGCATAGAAATGATCTTCCAATCACATTCAAGATGGCATCCTGTAGATGGACACAAGTCCCAGTTCAGCCGCATCTGTCTCGTACGTTACTGTGGCTCGATCTCCGTATGGGCCAACTCACTACCCCGGTGTTACTAACAATAATAGTTGGTGGTAGTGGTGGGCGGCTCCTAACTAAAAGCCTGGCGGAAGAGCTCCGTCTTGCAGGCCCTGCGGAACTGTATAAGGTGCAGCAAGCCGCCGAAATGACCGTTTGGGAGGTTTCTCTGTTACCTGGCCTGTGTAATCGTAAAGGACTCTATACTCCTGGGGCAGAGCGACTGCGTCTTCCTGGCCCACGGGGATCGCTGCGTAGATGCCGTCCACTTTGTCTGCAGGAACAAAGAAAGGTCAACTGGGGATGCAAAAGTATCATGCACAGTTGCTCAGAAACACCACTTATCTGATCCGGGAAAGACGGGCACAGCTGCTGGGGACATTTGGCAGGGCTCAACAGCCTCCACGCCTTCTGTATGTAACTTATGGATTTCATTTATTGACGTTACATAACGTTACATACATTCTCATGGGGACTCAACGCATTGTGAGTCAGTACAATTGGCAAAACGGGTCATTCAGTGACCAGTGCATGAGGCTTTTCAAAGTCTAGAACCATCAAACACACACAAAAAACCCCCAACAACAACCCTGAAGTATAGCATAAATGTTATGGAGGATAAGTCGGTCAATGGCTACTAGCCACGGTGACTGAGTGGAACCTCCGCATTCAGAGGCACTAAGCCTCTGAATCCCAGAGCCAGGAGGGAATATGACGGGAAGGCCTCGGCCTCTGCGTCCTGTTTGTTTGGCCCTCCAGAGGAACTGCTTGGCCACTGTGTGAGGCGGGATGCTGGGCTAGATGGACCCCTCTTCTGATGTTCTTATGAAGGCCTCGGCCTCTCTGCCCTGTTGTTGGCCCTCCAGAGGAACTGGTTGGCCACTGTGTGAGGCGGGATGCTGGGCTAGATGGACCCTAACTGGTCTGATCCAGCAGGGCTCTTCTGGTGTCCTTTTGAAGGCCTCGGCCTCTCTGCCCTTTTGTTGGCCCTCCAGAGGAACTGGTTGGCTGCTGTCTGAGACAGGTTGCTGGACTAGGTGGGCCCTCACTGGTCTGAACTAGATGGATCACTGGTCCCATCCAGCAGGGCTGTTCTTATGTTCTTATTCACGTGACACATTAAGTGGTACAAAAACTACATAATAAGCAGGGGTCATTTCCTGCGGGAGGCTACAGGAGCGGAGCTCCGGCAGTAAGGAGCCCAGAGGGTGGGCACATGCAACAAGCCCCGCCCCCTGTTCCCAGCAGCCCTCAGTCGGGCCACGAGGAGCAAGAAGAAGCTAGGTAAGTTGCAGAGCCCCCCCTGTCTTCGGACAGCGCTGGTTCTTCGGCTTGGAAACGGAGATGAGCACTGCCCCTTAGAGTCGGATTTGACTGGCTTCCGAGCAAGGGAAACCTTTACCTTTTAGCTGAACGGAACAATATCCAAATCGGAGAACTAAGGTCCATTCTGCACCTGTTTTTTTTCTCCATGGCTTCTATGCACCCGGTCCCGTTCAGCTTCGCTCTGGAACATCCGTCTGAACTCTGTGTTTAATAGCTACTTGCGCAAAACTCCGCCGTTTGTCGCATTTAATCTGGCATCTGCCCCAGTGGCGTTCAGAAATGCACGCCTGGTTATGAAAAATGTACCTGCGGGGGGAGCTGTAGGAATAACGTTGTCCGTGGCATTACGGCTGTTTCCGTGGAGCAAGCCGGAAAATCTGTAAATCAGCGGGAAAGGATCGAGAAGTCAGCGGGGGGGGTGAGTCAGCACTCTCCAATGTTCCCTCTAAGCTATGGAGTCTTGTGAGCAAAAATTCTACTTTGTGAGCTACTGGCATTAAAGTTGTGAGCGAGCGATTGGACTGCTGTATAAATTAGTTTTCTCTGGAGCCCCATCCTTCCTGAGCTGAGACAAAAATGTGTGAGCCGGAGGCTACAAAACTGTGAGCTGGCTCACACTAACTCAGCTTAGAGGGAACACTGCGTCTCCTCCTAATCCCGAACTCTTGGGTTTTCCCCACCCCTCCTTAAGTTCCCGGATCTTCCTTCCCTCACCTCTTCATCATTCCGCAGGTCGGGACCGGGCTGCTGCAGTTTCTGGTTGGGGTTACTCTGTCGTAATAGTTCTCATATCCGATCGCGACTGCAGGGTTGAAGCGGAAAAAGAAGATCTCAGGGAAGCGTTGGCACCACTGATGGGCAGTGAAGCGGATAAACTAAGCGAAGAAATGGATCTGGTATACAGATCCTATTCTAACTTTACAAAGAAAAATAATCTGCCAGCTGAAGTGGTTGTCAAATTTACCAAACAACATGTAAGAGATCAGATCCTCAAAGCGACCTCAGCAACACCCTTGAAAATTGGAGAGCAAACTATAAGAATTTTAAAAGATGTACCATTTGAAATTCGACAGAAGCGGAAGGCATATAGAGGACTGACCACATTCTTGCAAAACCATCAAATTAACTACAGGTGGTTGTTTCCAGAAGGACTGATCTTTAAGTTTAAAGACAAGAGAGAGAAGATTGACTCCATTTTCAAAGCACAAGAGTTTTTGAAGAGACACGCCAGCTCAGAGGAGGAAGCAGAACTCGCTAAGTGGAAAATATTCACCAGCGACGAGGACAGCAATCCGGAAGGAGGAGACGAAGAACCGGAGGAGAAAGGAGCGGCAGGAGGTATCACGTATAATTTAAGAGAGAAGAAAGGCAGACGCCCCAATGTCTGATGAACTCTTGAGAGTGCTGCAAGGACAATATTAATACTAACCCAAAAGGACTTTACTAACCTAACTAATTTTTATCTTTGACAGGTAATGAAGCAAGAAGATCGACCGCTCATGGTGGAAGCTATGGACTGTACTAATACTGATAAAAGATTAATATACTAATTTACTCATCACTCACCCTTTTCTTAATCCCTCTATATACCCTCCCTTTTTTTCTGTAAAATTTAAAGCAATAAAATTCTCTCCTTTTTAGGAGAGTTTAATTAAAAAAAAAAAAAAGTTAGAATAGTTTTTACTGCTAAGAAATAGGCTTTTGATGCGACTTGATACTTATCTCTTCTAGTTGCTTGGTTAATGCTTTAGATATCCATTATTGTAAATGATTACTATTTAAAAACGAATAAGGAAAAAACTTTTAGAAAACTTAAACCTCACATTTTAAAATGCAATGGCTGGATTCTCTGCTTTGTCCTACTGTCACCCTATTCTGCGTGGGGAGAGCAGGATATAAATCGGAGAAATAAATTTTCAAATGGGTCTGGCACGGGAGGTACTTCTGGCCGGCTGTATGATGCCTTTCTATCACTGTCAACAGTGAAGGTCTTCTACGGCTGTGGTCCACAACAGGGTTTTTTTGGTGTGTTAATAGGATGTCCCTGGAATGCAGGACAGGGTGCAGAAGAGAGTGATGAGGATGATCAGGGTTCTGGAGACTGAGCCCTACGAGGAAAGGCTCAGGGCCCTGGGAATGTTTAGTCTGGAGAAGAGGAGATAGACTATGTCTATGTGTATAGGAGTGATGGTGTACAACGTTTGGATGTAGGGAATGACATTTTCCTAGAAGACTTGTGGCAACAGCTGCGGGGAGCCTTGGGCCTCCCAGTGGGCACAAGGGCCTAAGCAGAGGCTTGGCCTTTGCAATGGCAGGATTGTTTTGGGTAAAAAAAAATGTGGCATGGTGAGCAGCACCTTCTGAAAACCCACTTTTGGGACTAGGGGTCTGGTTAACACTGGCAGCTTTCAAGAAGAGGCTGGATGAATATTTGTCAGAGATGCTCTAGGCTGGTCCTGCATTGGGCAGGGGGTTGGACTAGAGGGTCTTCCCCCCTTCCAACTCTGTGATTCTATGATAGGAAGCTATCCGGACTGGCAGGCAAAGAACATCGGTCCAGTTCCATCAAAAGGATAAGGCATTTAATCTGGCACAGGCACAAATGGGTCTCAGTTCGTTTCCAGGCACAATTCAAGGTGCTGGTCTTGACCATCAGAGCCCTCTATGGTTTGGGACAAAGAGGCCCACCAACTCTCTTATGGGCCTGCACAACTAATATGGTCATCTTTGGAGTGCCTTGCTTCGAGGGCCTCCACTTTCTGAGATTAGGTGCCTGCAGGCTCAAAAAATTGGGCACTGGTGTCAGAAGAAGAGGAGGAAGAGGAAGAAGAAGAAGAGAAAGAAGAGGAACAGGAGGAAGAAGAAGAAGAAGAGGAGGAGGAGAAGGAAGAAATTGGATTTATTCACCACACTTCACTCAGACTCTCAGAGCGGCTTACAATCTCCCTTCCCTTCCTCTCCCCACGACAGACACACCCTGTGAGGTCGATGGGGCTGAGAGAGCTCTTTCAAGGACTGCTCCTGAGAGAACAGCTCTGAAAGAACTTGTGACTGACCCAAAGTCACACCAGCAGCTGCATGTTGAGGAGTGGGGAATCAAACCCCGTTCTCCCAGATTAGAGTCTGCTGCTCTCAACCCCTACACCAAACTGGCTCTTAAAGAGTTGAAAGCAGAGTTCCAAAGCAGAGTTAACACCCACTGAAGTCACAGACTGCTTAGGATGGCACTGAATCAGTTTAGCACTTCGGCCCTGATTCTTTTGTTGTTGTTGTTCTTGACCATTCTATACAGCGTCCCACATTTCAAAGGGGGGGGGTTGTCTGCCCACACGCCTGACCCCCATTCTGGAGTTCAGAGTTGAAAACCAGGAAGGCGAAGGCCAAGAACCCTTGTGTTTGGTTACCCGGCGGCTCCGTCCCCGTCGTCTTGCTCTGAATGAAGCCATTCATATCGGTGTCCACGTCACAATTCTCCAGGCTCAGTCGGACCTCTTCATAAATCTGTGCGAAAGCAGGAGAAAAGCGTCAATTGTGCAGAGTTTAAAAACCGAACGTTGGATTTTGTTTTGGAAGAAGAAGAGTTGGATTTCTACCCCGCCCTTCACTTGGAGCCTCAGAGCGGCTTACAATCTCCTTTCCCTTCCTCTCCCCGCAACAGACACCCCATGAGGTAGGTAGCTGAGAGAGCTCATTCGAGGACTGCCCTTGAGAGAACTTGTGACTGACCTAAGGTCTCCCAGCTGGCTGCATGTGGAGGAGTGGGGAATCAAACCCGGTTCTCCCAGATTAGAGTCTGCCGCTCTTAACCACTACACCAAACTTGTCTTATGGTTGATGGTTTTCTTCTAAGAACTTTTTCGGAACAAGTCTTCTTTTTAAAAAACCAACAGCCACTTAACTTTAAGTTAGCGAGATTCAAGTCCAGCATCCCCTTAGAAACCAAAAAGACTTTCAGCACATGAGCTTCAAAGAGTTAACGATCCCTTCGTCAGATACAAGTTGGACTGGAGATCCTCAAGTCCTGATATCCCAGTGTGAAGGTAGGAGGGTTGTTGCAATTTGCAAACAAGGGACTTGCGAAACAGAGGTACAATGCACATTATAATCAGCTTGATGAGAGCGGAGGGGAAATGCTTGGGGGCAGAAAATGAGCATCTGTAATAGGGAGATAGGAAACCTACATCCCTATTCAGCCCTGGGGGCTCCCTTGTTTTGAACTTATGAATTAGGTGATAATAGAGACCACCTCTGCTTGACAGTCACTGCCAATTAAATACGACAATACTGGATGGGCCAGTGTCATGACCTGATATAATGCAATCACATAGTTATTGAAAACAACAACTTTAGGAGCAGATCCAAATGATCGGGCTCAAGGTGTGGAGTGGGGTTCTCCTTGACACTGGCACAGTCCAATAGAGACTGTCTATTTGGGCTTTAATAGACAAATGGAAATCTCTAAGTCCTTCTATCATAATTAGTTAAATCAGAGCAGAAGGGAAATGCTTGGGGGCAGAACATTAGCATCTGTAGGGAGATAGGGGCCCTGTGTCCCCTGTTCTGAATTTGTGAATGCACTCAAGTTCGGCAATATTAATTTTTCGATTGCGTTCCCAACTCTGTTGTTCTAATGATTTCCCCACCTCTGTGCCTTATTCGCTTGCTGAAGAATTCCATTCGTTTTTTAGCCTAGCAGAATAGCGATTCGGTGCATAGCTTTTTCAAGGTCAAATATTGTCTACGCAGCCTGGGATAAGTCTCCAGGGTCTCAGGCAGAGGTCTTTCACATCACCTACTGCCTGGTCCTTTCAACTGGAGATGCCGGGGATTGAACCTGGGACCTCCTGCATGCCGAGCCGATGCTCGACCGCTGACTTTCTCCCTTTCTCACAGTACAAGAACTCGTAGGCACTCAATGAAATTGCTGAGCGGTCGGGTTAGAACGGATAAAAGGAAGTCCTTCTTCACCCAAAGAGTGATTAACACTTGGAATTCACTGCCACAGGAAGTGGTGGCGGCTACAAGCATGGACGGCTTCAAGAGGGGATTAGATAAGCATATGGAGCAGAGGTCCATCAGTGGCTATTGGTCACAAGGTATAGATGGGGACTCTGGGGCAAGGGATGCTCTGTATTCTGGGTGCTTGGGGGGGGGGTCAACAGTGGGAGGGCTTCTAGTGTCCTGGCCCCACTGGTGGACCTCCTGACGGCACCTGGTGGTTTCGGCCACTGTGTGACAGTGTTGGACTAGATGGGCCATTGGCCTGATCCAACATTGGCTTCTCTTATGTTCTTATGAAACCTTCTAGGCAACATTCCCAAGGGCCTTGTGTTTATTTAAAAAAAGAAAGTGAAGGTTGACATGCTCTCATATCAGACATCTGCCCTGTGCAGAGAACATGTCTGTGTGTGCTTACTTAAAGCACCTATTAGCCACAAGGTATAGATAGGGGCTCTGGGGCAAGTGATGCTCTGTCTTCTTGGTACTTGGGGGGGGGGTCAACAGTGGGAGGGCTTCTAATGTCCTGGCCCCACTGGTGGACCTCCTGATGGCACCTGGTATTTCTGGCCACTGTGTGACACAGAGTGTTGGACAGGATGGGCCTTTGGCCTGATCCAACACTGGCGTCTCTTATGTTCTTATGTTATGTTCTTATGACACAGAGTCCCTCTTTGCTCCACTCACCTCGTCATCCTTCACACACTGCATCGAAAGCTGGTTGCAGTGAACCCACAAGGAATTCCGCAAAATGGTGATCCGGTCGCATTCCTGGAGCTGGAAAGCCTATGTTTGTTTTTTAAAAAGCAGAGTTAGAAATCAGATGTGTTCACAGTCGTAGTTTTCCCTCCGCGGTCCCTCATTCCTCCTCAATGTTCTAATGATTGTTTTTATCTTTTGCATTGACTTTGGGTTTAACTTGCTTTAGTGGTGTATTCACGTGTGTCCTTTTAATGGCCCTCAAAATGATATTTTGATCTGTATGTTCTTAATTTGTTGGTCCAATGGGGGCCGAAAGGCAACATAAATTTTTTTATTAATAATAAATGTGTGGCTGCCAATGTTCCCTCTAACTGTGGAGTCTTGTGAGCAAAAATTCTACGTTGTGAGCTACCGGCATTGAAGTTGTGAGCGAGCAGTTTGGCTACTGCATGAATTAGTTTGCTCTGGATCCACCCTTCCTGAGCTAAGACAAAAATGTGTGAGCCGGAGGCTAAAAAACTGTGAGCTAGCTCACACTAACTCAGCTTAGAGGGAACTCTGTTCACAGTCGTAGTTTTCGCTCTGCGGTCCCTCATTCCTCCTCAATGTTCCAATGATCGTTTTTATCTTTTGTATTGACTTCGGGTTTAACTTGCTTCAGTGGTGTCTTCACGTGTGTCCTTTTAATGGCCCTTAAAACGATATTTTGATCTGTATGTTTTTAATTTGTTGGTCCAACGGGGGCCGAAAGGCGACATAAATTTTTTTTAATTAATAATAAATGTGTGGCTGCCAATGTTCCCTCTAACTGTGGAGTCTTGTGAGCAATAATTCTACGTTGTGAGCCACCGGCATTGAAGTTGTGAGCGAGCAGTTTGGCTACTGCATAAATTAGTTTGCTCTGGATCCACCCTTCCTTTTTCTTTTCTTTTTTAATGTTTTTTTATTATTATTTTCAATTTTTTACAATTCTAACACTTCAAACAGTGAACAATTAATCTTCCAATTACATTCACATCCTGTAAATAGTTCCTGAGTATGTACAACATTATAGCATGTTCAAAGAGGTAATTCTTTGTAATTGTAGTAATTGTTATTGTAAGTTGATAATAGAAGTTTCTTTTTCTTTCTTCTCTTTCTTACCGCTCCAATAGTTTAGATTGCTTCCTAATGTTTCTATTAAGTTTACGCCAAGTCTGTTATCTTTCTACAAGTTGTGAGCGAGCAGTTTGGCTACTGCATGAATTAGTTTGCTCTGGATCCACCCTTCCTGAGCTAAGACAAAAATATGTGAGCCAGAGGCTAAGAAACTGTGAGCTAGCTCACACTAACTCAGCTTAGAGGGAACACTGGTGGCTGCCATAAAAAGGACGAAACCCTTCACTGAGCTCCTTCTCCTTAACACTGAGATGAACTTGTGGAATAATCCTATGTCTCTGTAAATTGTATCGTACTGACATAAGTTTGAGTCCAGGGGTGACTTTAAAACCAACAAAGCTTAATTCTGGGTATAAGCTTCCGTGTGCATGCACATAAAAGATTATACCCAGAGTTAAACTTTGTTGGTCTCAAAGGTGCCACTGGTCCCAAAGTTTGTTCTGTTGCTTCAGATCAATACGGATACACACCTAAATCTACATATATACCTGGGTCTCTCAGATTTGGGTCAGTACTTGGAAGGGAGACCACCAAGGAAGGCTCTGCAGAGGACGGCAATGGCCAACCACCTCTGCTTCTCCCTTGCCTCAAAAGCCCCTTGCTGGGGTCACCGTAAGCCAGCTGCGACCCAGATTTAGTCTCTTGGAACTTAGTCTGGCACTCTAACCACCGCACCACGTTGCCACGGGAAAAGCTTGGGGCAGGAAAAACTGTGGCGTAAGCCCAGGCCTACCAGGCCCTGCGATGTCAACATTCCAAACCACCACGCCAAAGATTCATCAGACCCCGCCGGCAACAGTTAACGGTCGGCCGTGACAAAGAAGCCCACGCGAGCTACGGCCCTGACCCAAACCCCTCACCTCACACGTGCTGATGTGATCTTGCTCCCAGGAAATCCTGGCCGCGTCCAGCAGTTCTATGTTCTGCTTGTACACTCTTACCATAAAGAGACGAGAGGGGAAAGTTCACATATGGAATGAAAGCCTTATCTCGTGGTTAGACACAGGCCCGTAGCTACAGTGGGGCAACTCGGGGCTAGGCCCCCTGACTTGCTGGCAAGGCCGCCTGACTTCCCATCCAACCCAGGGCGTCACGGCCTTCTCCCCTAGGTTAATTTAGTGCCCCCTAAAAAATGTAAACGCCCCCTGACTTAAAGGATCCTGGCTACGGGCCTGGTTAGACATATTGGAAGATGCAAACCAGTGTTCAAATATATATTAAAAGACCTGGAAGGGGTTGTGTTGATTGGCAGGAATGTAGAATAATAGAATCACAGGGTTGGAAGGGGTCCTACAGAGGCCATCTAGTCCACCCCCTGCTCAGTGCAGGATCAGCCTAGAGCATCCCTGACAAGTGCTTGTCCAGCCGCTGCTTCGAGACTACACGGGGATTGTTACTGTGATAAGTGCGCCAAACTAAATAATACAGTACTGCAAAAAATCAGGAAATATATGCTGTTTAAATAAAGTGATATGCTTTTTTTTAACAAGGTTGGAATACAAAAATACAGTCCGTTTCAAATAAACAGAAGTGGTTTTTAACGAAGCAGATGATGTCAAGTTTTAATGAAGCCAATGATGTTAACGACATGCTACAGAATGTCCTGTTTTGTTTCGATGCTCCCTCTTCTGAACAAGATATATATTAAAAGACCTGGAAGGGGTTGTGTTGATTGGCAGGAATGTAGAATAATAGAATCACAGGGTTGGAAGGGGTCCTACAGAGGCCATCTAGTCCACCCCCTGCTCAGTGCAGGATCAGCCTAGAGCATCCCTGACAAGTGCTTGTCCAGCCGCTGCTTCGAGACTACACGGGGATTGTTACTGTGATAAGTGCGCCAAACTAAATAATACAGTACTGCAAAAAATCAGGAAATATATGCTGTTTAAATAAAGTGATATGCTTTTTTTTAACAAGGTTGGAATACAAAAATACAGTCCGTTTCAAATAAACAGAAGTGGTTTTTAACGGAGCAGATGATGTCGAGTTTTAAATAAGCCAATGATGTTAACGACGTGCTACGGAACGTCCTGTGTCGTTTCGACGTTCCTTCTTCTGAACAAGATATAGATAATTTTCAGTTTTTTGTCTCATCTATAAGAGTAGAAACAAAGCCTGATGCTCACATATTTTTTCTTCATAGGTCAATAACAAAGCACAGTTGCTAGCAGAAAATTCATTTCGGGCGAGTTACAGACTCGTCGTTAACATCATTTGCTTCGTTAAAAACCACTTCTGTTTATTTGAAACTGACTGTGTTTGGGTATTCCAACCGTGTAAAAATTGCATATCACTTTAATTTATTTATTTAGTTTAGCGCACTTATCACAGTAACAGTCCCTGTGTGGTGCAATATCCATAGACTGTGTATCATACTCTGGCTGCTTGCAGACTGCCAGGGAGGGGGAGCTCACCACCTCTCTAGGCAGCCGATTCCACTCTTGCACAACTCTGACTGTCAAAAAGTTCTCCCTAATATCCAGCCGGTACCTCCCCACCCTCAATGTAAACCCATTCTTGCAAGTCCTCTCCTCTGCTGCCCACAGGAATAGCTCCCTGCCCTCCTCCAAGTGACACAGCCCTTCAAGGACTTCGAGAGAGCCATTGTGAGATACCGGCATTAAAGTTGTGAGTGAGCGATTTGGCTGGTGCATCAATGAGTTTGCTCCGGAGCCATCCTTCCTGAGCTAAGGCAAAAACGTGTGAGCCGGAGGCTAGAAAACTGTGAGCTAGCTCACACTAACTCAGCTCAGAGGGAACAGTGCTGACCAGCTCTTCCTGTTCTCTCGGCAAGTTCTGTTTTGTGTTTTTTCCTTTAAGATTCTAGCCCTCGTGTTTGTGTAAGAACACTGGAACGCACGAAGGCAGTGTGTTTGAAAGGCAGGGGGAGCGATGAGCAAGTCGTCCGCGAGCGACGTCGAGCCTCGCTTTCACTGAACCGCAAAGGGGTACCTGCTTCGTTGGCCGCTTCTTTGCATTGCTTCACTTTGGTCTGGCTCTGGAATAGAAAGAGAGAACGAGGGCATGATCCTGTGGCGGAGAGGGTTGTGCCCGCGTGCGCACGCGTGCTCGTTTGGGTAAGCACAAGCTGCCTTCCCTTAGATCAGCTGGAAATTCAGAAGAGCTCCGGGTCACATGAACACATGAAGCTGCCTTATAGCAGCTCTCCAGGGTCTCAGGCTGAGGTCTTTCACGCCACCTCCTGCCTGGTCCTTTTCAACTGGAGATGCCGGGGACTGAACCTGGGACCTTCTACATGCCAAGCAGAGGCTCTCCCACTGAGCCATGGACCCTCTTTACAGCTCTCCAGGGTCTCAGGCGGAGGTCTTTCCCATGACCTCCTGCCTGGTCCTTTTAACTGGAGATATGGGGACCGAACCTGGGACCTTCTACATGCCAAGCAGAGGCTCTCTTACTGAGCCACGGCCCCTTTTTACAGCTCTCCAGGGTCTCAGGCGGAGGTCTTTCCCATGACCTCCTGCCTGGTCCTTTTAACTGGTGATATGGGGACCAGGCGGAGATCTTTCCCATGACCTCCTGCCAAGTCCTTTTAACTGGAGATGCTGGGGACTGAACCTGGGAACTTCTGCATGCCAAGCAGAGGCTCTACCACTGAGCCACAGCCCCTCTTTACAGCTCTCCAGGGTCTCAGGCGGAGGTCTTTCCCATGACCTCCTGCCTGGTCCTTTTAAATGGAGGTGCCGGGGACTAAACCTGGGAACTTCTGCATGCCAAGCAGAGGCTCTACCACTGAGCCACAGCCCCTCCTGGAGGTTGGCCACCCTAAGGCTTCTTCTGACAACCAAAAAAAAACACCATCCCTGCCCACAGAAATCTAGCATGTCAGGGGGAAAGTGTCTAGCCTGATATGCTAGTTTTCTGTAGGAATCCTGTTCTCGAGAGCCCCTTCCTGCAGACTGAAGTGGTACAGCTCAGACACACCATCTCAATAGGATTGCCCACTTTGGGTTGGGAAACACTTGGAGATTTTGGGGGTGGAGCCTGAGGAGGGCGGGGTTTGGGAAGAGGAGGGGCGGGGCTTCAATGGGGTCTAAGGCCACCTTCCAAAGCCGCCATTTTCTCCAGGGGACCTGATCTCTTTTGCCAGCTGGAATCCCAGGAGATCTCCAGGCCTGACCTGGAGGCTGGCAACGCTACGCCTCAGGGAGAACTCAGTTCTTGCCCTGAGTAGGGCAGTCCCACCTGTTGCAGCCTGTTAAATCCCTCCTGCGAGACCAAGGACTTACCTTCTCCGCTTGCTTCTGGTTGCCCACGGCGCTGATCCGTTCGAAGGCCAGCTCGGCCTCGTCCGCCTCTCTGCACCTCTGCTCGTACGCCTTCTTGGACTGGAACCGGAGGGAGACAAGTGCGGGCCATGAGAGCGTAGTAATGCTGCCAGCTCCAGGTTGGGAGACGGGAGATTTGGGGGAGGGCGGGGCTTGGGGAGGGGAGGGGCCTCAGCAGGGTACAATGCCGTAGAGTTCAGCCTCCAAACCAGCCATTTTCTCCAGGGGAACTGGAGACTGGACTGTGGGGATCTGTTATGATTCCGAGAGATCTCCAGGTCCCAGCTGGAGGCTGACAACCCTAGGGAGCAAAGGACCTCTGGTTTGTGACCACATGACATCACAGTCTAGCTCGCCACCTAGTGGTGGATAACACTAAAAGAGCTAGAACTTCTGGCTGCCGGACAATCTTAGGATCCCCTGGCTACTCTACACTCAATGCCATACGATTACTACTACTACAGCGTTGTTTCCCCGAAAATAAGACACTGTCTTATATTTATTTTTTCTCAAGAAGACACACTAGGGCTTATACCACAAATGCATAGAAATCCTGCTAGGGTTTATTTTTTGGGTAGGTCTTATTTTCGGGGAAACAGGGTAGTAGTAGTAGTAGTGGTAGTATAGTAGTATAGTAGTAGTAGTAGTGGTGGTGGTGGTGGTGGTGGTGGTGGTGATAATAGTAGTCATAGTAAATTAATTCAAACTTTATTAATAAGACCTTACAAACAATATTTAAATGAAGAACTCTGTGCCACAGGGGTTAAAAATATACATAGTAAATTGCTGTGTAGTTAAAGTACCTAACAATTAATCTCTTCAGTAAAACCCGGAACAAGTAACAAAGACTGATGCTGAAAAGAGTGAGGGGGGGGGAAACAAGAAGGCAATCCAAGTGTTAGATAATTAACACAATAAAACATCTAGAGGAGACTTATGACCAAACAACTCAGAGTTGTGGTACTATTACTATTATTATTATTACATTTGTTTTGTTATCGGGGAGACTCGCGGGGGGTGGATGTGGGCCAACGTAGCCCAGTGTCCCGTGTGGCATTTACTAAAACGAGTCATTGTTGCGTAGCGGTAAGAACTTTGGATTAGAACTTGGAAGACTCGATTCCGATCCCCAACCCAACCACGCGTGTCCTCTGGAAGACCTTGAGCCAGTCTCCAACTCCTGGCCTAACCTACCTCACAGGGTTATTGTAAAGAGTGGAGAACCCACATCCACAAAGCTTCCAGGACATAAGAATGAGATAAATGCTTGGCCTTGACATTCGTCAGTATTGTTATCACCCCAGTGACAGGGTAATAATGTAATCTTACAAGGAGCTGTGGTGGCTCAAGTGGTTAAGATGCTGAACTGCAGGCTGTGGAAGGTCAGTAGTTCAGCAGTTCGAGACCCGAGTGTGCTGCATGATGGAGTGAGCTCCCGTCTCAAGTTCCAGCTCCTGCCAACCTAGCCGTTCGAAAGCAAGAAATTGCAAGTAGATAAATAGGGACCACTTCGGTGGGAAGGAAACAGTGTTCCGTGCGCCTTGGTGTTTAGTCATGCCGGCCACATGACCACGGAAACGTCTTCGGGCAGCGCTGGCTCTTCGGCTTGGAAACGGAGATGAGCACCGCAACCCTTGAGTCGGACTCGGCTGGCTTTCGAGCAAGGGAACCTTTACCTTTACCTTTTACACGGAGTTAAGCCCTTCCAGGTCTACTGAAGTCAATGAACTTAGAAAGACCTAACTCTGCTTAGGATCACACTATATCAGAGGTGGCCAAACTTGCTTAACGTAAGAGCCACATAGAATAAATGTCTGAAGTCTGAGAGCCGCAAGACGTGAAGAAATATCACATGTTTTTATTGGGAAATCTGCAAATTTGCTTTTCATTGACATTAAACGAGACTGCCAAAAAGAATAACAAAAGCGGTAAAAGCGGGTATTGATCATGATCATTTATTTGTCCAATGATATTTGTTTGCTAATGATATTTCGCTTCCCCAGCCGTCCTGCCGGGAGCCGCACAAGACGTGTGAAAGAACCACCTCTGCACTATACAAACCCAAAACAATCTGTGTTTCAAAGGCAGTCTTAATTTTAGCTAGATTTCTTTAACCCTTCCAAGGAGCTCAAGACGGTATTTGTGGTTCTTCCTCCCTGCATTATCGTCTCACCTCAGACCTGCGAAGTCAATTCGACGGAGAGGCGGACAGGCCCAGGGCTACCCAGGAAATCTCACGGCCAACTGGGGGTTTCAGACCAGGTATTCCCACTGCCCTCTTGGCTCTCTAACCGCCTCACTGACGCTCAGGTATCCTCTCTCAAACCTGTTCACTTACCTCCATGGTTTTCTTGTACAGCGAAATCTTGTTTTTGTGGCTTCTCTCCATGGTACTTTCGTACTGCAGGGGAGACACAAGGTTTGCATCATTTTGTTGGCCCTTCTAGAAGGGAAACTGGAAGAGCCGTTTTTCAAGCGTTTTTCCGAACGCAACACGCTACAAAAAAAGCCCTGGATAAATCCATACCGAGAGACATCTCACAAGCACGGTGTAGGTCAATACAATCTATATTAGGAGACCTCTAATGGGCAATGTAGGGCTGCGGTGGCTCAAGTGGTTAAGACGCTGAACTGCAGGCTGGAAGGTCGGTAGTTTGGCAGTTCGAGACCCGAGTGCTGCGTGACGGAGTGAGCTCCCGTCTCTGGCCTCAGCTCCTGCCAACCTAGCAGTTCGAAAGCAAGAAATTGCAAGTAGATAAATAGGTATCGCTTTAGTGAGAAGGTAATAGCAGTCCGTGCACCTCGGCGTTTAGTCATGCCGGCCACATGACCACAGAAACGTCTTCGGACAGCGCTGGCTCTCCGGCTTGGAAATGGAGATGAGCACCGCATCCCTAGAGTCGGATTCGACCGGCTTTCAAGCAAGGGAAACCTTTACCTTTACTAATGGGCAATGTACAAGATGTCGGTTGGCACCGCCATGGGACGTCTCTGTGCTGGAATGTGTGAGCTGTGTGGTACAAAACGAGGATTATTGAAATATGAGTGAGCACAGCATATTAGGCATGATACTTTTGTTATTTCCTATCCCATCAACCACAGGTTGGTAGGATTTGGGGGGAAAGAAGAAGAGGAGGAGGAGGAGGAGGAGGAGGAGGAGGAGGCGGAGGAGGATTTATTATACCCCACCCTTCAGTCAGTGTCTCAGAGTGGCTTACAATCTCCTTCCCTTCCTCTCCCCACAACAGACGGGTTGACTTCAAGGGCAGACCCATGTAGAGTGCATTACAGTAGTCTAACCTTGATGTTACCGTGGCCTGGTAAATGATCCCTCCTGCCTCAATAAGACTAAATCAGCGAGGAAACAAATAATAATTATTATTATTATTTATTCGATTTATGAATCACCCTATCCCAAGTAATTCAATTTAAGTCATTTTTCTGGGACCTGTGGATTGCTTGGAATACAGTTCAGGATCACAGTTCTTCCACCGGTGTTACGCTCTATGCGAATACGGCATCTAAATATATCTGTACTGGGTTTACACTTCCAGAGAAATGCCCTGTGTGTGGGTTTAGCTTCAAGCATGCATCTGTTTCACGGTTTCACAGTGACTAAATACGTCTCATATCCCTTCTGCGAAATTACCAGTTTGCTACAGTGGGGGAAGAGACCAGGACTGTCATCTTAATCAGTCTGAAAACGCCTCTTCCTCGCTTAATATTTGGCAAGATGCAAATGTTTCTGTATTTGGAGGAGGCCCAAAAAAATGTCTTTCGGAGGCAGAACTCTTTGGAGGGTTTCTCTGTAGGGTGTCTCACCCTAATGAAGTAATTACTAATGTCAAGGGGAGTTAGGAACAGGGGTTGCTTTTGCTTAATCGAGAGACAGCAATCCCCCCCCCCTTCCTGGGAAACCCAGCTTTGAAAGCTGATGGTGCAGTGACTCGCGAGTAGGCCCACTTCCTGGCTGTGATCCTGTCCGGGTATGGTGCTGACCAAGGCTCCCTCTGAGCTGTGGAGTCTTGTGAGCAAAAATCCTACTTTGTGAGCTCCTGGCATTAAAGTTGTGAGCGAGCGATTTGGCTGCTGCATAAATTAGTTTGCTCTGGAGCCCTCCTTCCTGAGCTGAGATGAAAATGTGTGAGCTGGAGGTTAAAAAACTGTGAGCTAGCTCACACTACCTCAGCTTAGCGGGAACACTGGCTGCTGACCTCCAGGTGGGACCTGGTTGGAGAAAGGGTGATTTCGAGACAACAAACATCAGGGAGGGGAAAGGGTTAAGCAGACCACATGCATGAATCTGCCTGAGACTGAGTCAGACCATCGGTCCCATCAAGAGAGCCAGCTTGGTGTAGTGGTTAAGAGCGCCGGGCTCTAATCTGGAGAACCAGGGTTCAATTCCCCACTTCCTCACTTGAAGCTAGCTGGGCGACCTCAGGCAAGTCACAGCAACTCTCAGGCTAAACATACACATAGCTCGCCACCTAGTGGTGCCAAGGAAGAGCTATAGCTTCGGCAGCCAAACAATCCCTTCCGGGATCTCCCGGCTATTCCACACACAATGTCATACGATCAGGGCTATTTTGGGGCAGGAACGCACAGGAACGGAGTTCCGTCTGGCTCCTGAGTTGGCCACGTCCAGCAGCAACTCATTAGCATAACAGGCCACAACCAACAGCAGAAACTCATTGGGATTGGCTACATCAGGGGTGTGTGGCCTAACATGCAAAGGGGTTCCTGCTACAAAAAAAGCCCTGGGTTTTGACAACAAAGGTAAACAATAAGAAGTGAAAGGTGGGTGTGGCTGAATGACCACACTTCTGGTAATACGGGGGTGTGGCCTAATATGCCAATGAGCTGTGCTGTCATGGGTGTGGCCTATTATGCTAATGAGTTCCTGCTGGGCTTTTTCTACAAAAAGAGCCCTGCATACGATAATTAATTAATTAATTAATTACCTCCAACTGGCAGTTGCTCTCCAGGGTCTCAGGCAGAGGTCTTTTCACCTCACCTCCTACCTGCTCCTTTCAACTGGAGATGGCGGGGATTGAACCTGGGACCTTCTCCGCCCAAAGCAGATGCTCCACCCCAGAGCCACGTCCCACAGTGTAGGCCGTTCTGCAATGCCAGCGTGATCGTTCATGCCGCGCCTCACCTTTTTCCGTTGCTCCTTCTGCCTCTCTCTGAACTCTTCCAGGCCTTTCAGCTCGTCTCTCAGCGTCGCAGCCAGCTGGATGTGAGAGTTTCCAACACTTTCAATTTCTGGGGAAGATCAAAGAATCTGTTGAGCAAACCTTTTGTGTGGGAACCGAGCAGGGACATGTCAGCCAGCGACAATCGTTTCTGTTGCCGTTGAAATTTCGCTCTCGGCAAGACAGAAGGCATTGCCGCGCAGCATCTATTCAGCGGGGAAGAAAAGCATTTGCATTCGCCTAGAAGTGCTCCTTTTTTAATGAAAAGATGCGACACAGCAATTATGCGGGGCGGATGGCTCTATAAAGGTAGTTGGAAGCTCAGACAGTTCCACTGAAAGCGTCTGCATCAGAGGTCATTTCGGGGGGGTTCGCGGGGGATCGCAGTTCCCCCGGGTGACGTACGGGGGGCGGGGCACATGATGAAGCCCCACCCCCTGCTTCCGGCCGCCCCGCTTCCGGCCCTCATTCAGCCAGGAGGGCGGCCCTGCCCTGAGGCCCTCCTCCGTGCCTAGCGCAGTAATTGGAGAAGAGAGGAATACTTCCTCTAATCCACCATGTCCCATTTACAGGCCAATCATACCTCACACTGATAGCAAGAGTGTAGGACAGGAGTCCCCAAACTTGTTGAGCCTACGATCACTTTTGTCATGGGGGGCGGAGCTAGGAATAAAATGGCTGCCACGGGAGGTGGAGCCAGGAGTAAAATGACTTCCATGGGAGGCGGACCCAGCAATAAAATGGCTGCCATGGAGACGGAGCCAGCAATAAAATGGCTGCCATGGGAGGTGGAGCAAGCAATAAAATGGCTGTCATAGGAGGCAGAGCCATCTATAAAATGGCTGCCATGGGAGGCGGAGCCAGCAATAAAATGGCTGCCACGGGAGGCAGAGCCAGCAACAAAATGGCTGCCACGGGAGGTGGACCCAACAATAAAATGGCTGCCATGGGAGGTGGAGCCAGCAACAAAATGGCTGCCACGGGAGGTGGACCCAACAATAAAATGGCTGCCATGGGAGGTGGAGCCAGCAACAAAATGGCTGCCACGGGAGGTGGACCCAACAATAAAATGGCTGCCATGGGAGGTGGAGCCAGCAACAAAATGGCTGCCACGGGAGGTGGACCCAACAATAAAATGGCTGCCATGGGAGGTGGAGCCAGCAACAAAATGGCTGCCACAGGAGGTGGACCCAACAATAAAATGGCTGCCATGGGAGGTGGAGCCAGCAATAAAATGACTGCCACAGCTTACCTTCAATGAATTCTGAGGATCTTGGATTCCAAATGGATCATCTGGCATTTCATGTCCATGATGAGCCACAGCATCCCGCCTCCCCAGTTCCCTCTTCTTCCCTCCCCCACTACCTGATATGACCCTTCCCCACCATTGGTGGATACAGAGACACCCCTGTCTGCTCAACTGACCTTTCTGAATGGGGATTCCTGTTGATCTACTGACAGTGTGGGTCACAATATCAGAGTGATTGAAATTATCTAAAAATTATCCACGTAGGGACAACAGCTTCCATTTGCATTAAAACGAAAGACCTTGAATTACAATGGAAGGAAATGCACAAATTTTGCTTGATTTTATTTACTTTGTTCTTATACGCTACCTTTCTCCCCAAAGGGGACCCAAAGCAACTTAACATTCTCTTCTCTTCTTCCAGTTTATGTGAGGTAGGTTAGGCTCAGAGTGTGTGACTGGCCCAAGGACACACGGGAAAATTGTACGGCAGAGTCAGGATTTGAACACAGGGCTCCCAGATCCTTGTCCGACACTCTAATGACCACAGCACTCTAATAATAATAAGTATCACATGGCAGTGTGTGTAATAGCCAGGAGATCCTAAGACTGCCTGGCAGCCAGATGTTCTAGCTCTTTTAGCGTTACACACCACTAGGTGGCGAGCTAGACTTTTTTTTGAGGCAAGAGACGTTTAAGAGGTGGCTTGCCATCCCCTGCCTCTGCAGCATGACACTGGTATTCCTTTGAGGTCTCCCTTCCAAATACTAGCCTGGGTTGACCTCGCTTAGTTTCCGAGATCTGACTGGATCGGGCTAGCTACTCCACACCACAGGTCACGGCTACCCCACCCTGGCACCCTACTGACCAGTTAGCTTTATGCTCAAAGCAAAGTTTAGACAGAAGTACTCAACGAGGAGTTCATGAAAATACTTACGTTGCTTTAGGATCTCAAAGGAGGCCTTCAGAGTGCTGAAAAGGGGAAGGAAGCAGAGCCGATGATTAGCGAGTCGAATACGGTCACAAAACCGACGGCGCAGGTTTCGATCTACCTCAATCTTAATCCCACCTTCCCGCAACTAGCTCGTGGCACTGGGTATAGTCCTCCTCTGCTCTGTCCTCACAACAGCCCTGTGAGGTAGACTAACCTGAGGAACTATGACCCAGCCCACGGCCAGCCAGTCGGCTTCATGGCAGATAGTGGACGCGAACCCACATCTTCCCCCTCCCAATTTGACACTCCAACCACGACCCCTACATAGCATGTTCTCACTATTAGGATCACTATGGCACAGGAAACACCATGCCACAGACCTAAATTTCCAAAACCGCAATGGTTGCAACCTGTATTTTTAACACACCCACGCTGGGAATTTTTGACATCTCTGTGTTTCGTTTTTTCTGATATAGACATTTCTAAGTGAGGGACCAAGAGACTCCGGGGAGGGGGGGTTCTCATTGTCCCCCAACGTATTTTTTTAAAATTTTAAGATTTTCTGGTGCCCACCCCCCAAGTTTGCAGAACTGTCTGTTTACAGTCAGCGTGGCTCCGATCCATAGATTTTGATATTCGCAGGTTGGGCCATGCCTGACTATTAGAATATCAGCTGGACATTCTAAAGAGAAAGAGAGGGTCCGGAGGTGGAGAATGCGAGAGAAATCACTCACTGATGTATGTGATGATCCAGGTCCCGAGAATATCCGCTGGCTTGCCCTTTCCGCTTTCTGCCGGCCTACCCTTGAGACTGACCCGGAAAACCCAGCTGATACAGAATGCGGCGGCGTGAGTCCTGACGGGAACGTCACGGACGGCACATATACAACCAGTGCTATGCCAGCCACACTGGCTTTCCAGTGGAGTACCGAGTAGTGTTCCCTCTAAGCTGAGTTAGTGTGAGCTAGCTCACAGTTTTTTAGCCTCCGGCTCACACATTTTTGTCTCGGCTCAGGAAGGAGGGCTCCAGTGCAAACTAAATTACGCGGTAGCCAAATCGCAGGCTCACTTTAATGCCAGTCGCTCACAAAGTAGAATCTTTGCTCACAAGACTCCACAGCTTGGAGGGAGCAGGGGCATAGTCCCCCCAAAAAAAACAGTCCAGTGGCACCATTAAGACCAAGTTTTATTCAGGTACAAGCTCTCCCTCCTCTGTGAGGACAGATCTGCGGATTCCCCCCCTCCCCATAGCTAGCAATCCAAAACAGTCCAGTGGCACCTTTAAGACCAAGTTTTATTCAGGTACAAGCTCTCCCTCCTCTGCGAGGATGGACCTGCACGTCCCCCCCCCCTCAAAAGCTGGCAATCCAAAATAGTCCAGTGGAGCCTGAGCGGTGGGTGTTGCCTTCGGACACACTTCCGGTGATGTCAGGGGGTGTGACATATGCAAATGAGTTATGCAAATGAGTTATGCTAATGAGCTCCTGCACCTCTTTTTCTACGAAATGACCCCATAATAATATCCAGCTTCCTGGTAAGACAAATCTCTTACCTATACCCTACAAACTGAAGGCTACTTTGACCAGTTGCCTAACCTGACTAGCATTATTTGATCTATTCATATCTGACTGTGGCATCTACGCAGGATGTGGAAAAGAGATTTTAAGATCCACCCGTGAAACACACGCCGAAATACGTTTTACAAAAAAATTTGGCCTGACGAAAAGTTCTGGAGAACCCGAAAGCTTTGCAAGCTGTGTCGTGATATGCAGGTCGGTCCTCATCAAAAGTGCTCATTTGTGTTTTTCTTTAATGGATTTTGCTTTTCAGGATCATGGCCGTCTGCAGGCGCCGACTGCTATTGTTCAGAACAATTAAAATGCTTGGCGAAGCAACGGAGAAAAGGTTTCTCTGTCTGAGAGAGACGGGCTCCTATTTATCATCCCAATCCCATTTTATTTAACAATAGCGCCCAACGGCCTTCATCTTCGGCGCCGAGGTTTCCTCTGCGCTGAGTAACTTTCCGATGGTATCAGCACGTTGGCATATTACAAAAGCGAGCATCCTAATTGATAGTTAGAATAGACTTCCCCCCTCCCCATTGTTAGAATAGCCTCCCCCCACCCTCCTGAAAAGACACGTTATCCATTATGATGTTTCACTAGCGCCCCCTTGTGGCACTTTTTCAACCTTGTGGGGCTTTCCAATTCGGTGCATTTACATCTGGATTCGAGTGCCCTTTCAGCGCAGGGCACAGAAATGCATTGTGTGGCCCTCTTTCAAGGAGGGTATGAAGAGCTGAGCTGAATGGGGGGGGGATGCGTTCTGCAAACATTCTTGCGCCCCTCAAAATGGCACTCACCCCATTTTGGCAATTGGAGGGGAAATGCAAAAAAAAAGTATTATTTTTTTTGGGTATGTTAAAGAGAGACTGCTTCATCCTCTTACGAAGGCGACCAGATTTAGGTGGGGTGTCCATGTTTGCCTGAAGCAGCGGAACAAAGTTCGAGTCCAGCGGCACCTTTAAGACCAACAAAGTTTTATTCTGGGTGTAAGCTTTCATCTACAAAGCACACTTCTTCAGATACAGTGAAATGGAAGTTGCCAGTCCATACATATAGGTAGAGGGTGAGCAGCAAATTAGCATACAGTATGCCAACCTAGCAGTTCGAAAGCAAGAGATTGCAAGCAGATAGGTACCACTTCGTTGGGAAGGTAACAGCGTTCCGTGCGCCTCGGCGTCTAGTCATGCCGGCCACATGACCACGGAAATGTCTTCAGACAGTGCTGGCTCTTCGGCTTGGAAACGGAGATGAGCACCGCATCCCTAGAGTCGGATTCAACTGGCTTTCGAGCAAGGGAAACCTTTACTTTTACCTTTACAACTAAAGGTGTTTGACAGATGCAAGGACCAAACTGGAATAAAAGCTTGGTTTATACAGTCACCATTTGTTTGGGTTTCATTCCAGGGGGAAACGTAATGAAGGAAATAAATATCCCCCCCCCCGGAATGAAACCCAAACAGATGGTGACCATATAAACTAAGCTTGTTACTAACACCATTGGCTGGGACAGGCCCGATGGGAGCGCTTGACGTCTTCCTCCAGTCCAAGCCTGTTTCTCCTTCTCTCAATTTCTGCCCACTTCTCATTGCTGGTGTTTGAACGAGAGCCCCTTTCTCGGTGCCTTGATTTCTCGTGGCTGGCATCCAACTACCGAGAGCAAGGTTTTGTTCGTATCGGGGGGGGGGCGCGTGCACGCAAATGATCCCGGCTCTTTTGATGCCCCCCAATCTCCGGAACGCGAGACCAAAAAACATTGAGAGCTCAAACCAGTTTTTTACATTACAATACGTGTTATTCTAATCTTCGCTATATTGCACAGTTACCGTACTTATGCATCTTGACTTTGACCAGCTCTTCCTGGCAACTGACCCCACCACCACCTGCATGTAACATTTGAGGAAATCCACTTCAATCAATGCTCCCCTCCAGGGGTCGCTTCGTAGAAAAAAAGGTGCAGGAGCTTATTAGCATAACTTATTAGCATAACTTATTTGCATATGCCACACCCCCTGACATCACCGGAAGTGTGTCAGAAGGCAACACCCACCACTCAGGCTCCACTGGACTGTTTTGGATTGCTAGCTGTTGGGGGGGGACATGCAGATCTCTCCTTGCAGAGGAGGGAGAGCTTGTGTCTGAATAAAACATGGTCTTAAAGGTGCCACTGGACTGTTTTGGACTGCTAGCTTGAGAGAACAGCTCTGAGAGAACTTGTGACTGACCCAAGGTCACACCAGTAACTGCAAATGGAGGAGTGGAGAATCTAACCCGGTTCCCCCAGATTGGAGTCTTAACCCCAACATCAAACTAGGCCATAAGAACATAACAGACGCCAATGTTGGATCAGGCCAAAGGCCCATCTAGTCCAACACTCTGTCACACAGTGGCCAAAAATACCAGGTGCCAGTGGGGCCAGGACCACTAGAAGCCCTCCCACTGTTGACCCCCCCAAGCACCAAGAAGACAGAGCATCACTTGCCCCAGAGCCCCTATCTATACCTTGTGGCTAATAGCCACTGATGGACCTCTGCTCCAGATGCCTATCTAATTCCCTTTTGAAGCCGTCCATGCTTGTAGCCGCCACCACTTCCTGTGGCAGTGAATTCCATGTGTTAATCACTCTTTGGGTGAAGAAGGACTTCCTTTTATCCGTTCTAACCCGACCGCTCAGCAATGTCATGGAGTGCCCACGAGTTCTTGTACTGTGAGAAAGGGAGAAAAGTACCTCTTTCTCTACCTGCTCTATCCCATGCATAATCTTGTAAACCTCAATCATGTCACCCCTCAGTCGTCTTTTTTCCAAGCTAAAGAGCCCCAAGCGCTTTGACCTTTCCTCATAGGGAAAGTGTTCCAACCCTCATAGGGAAAGTGTTCCAATCATTCGAGTTGCCCTAGGCCAGAGTCCTAGGACCTGGGTTCAAATCCCTACTTGGTCATAAAGCTCATAGGACAGCCTAAGACCAGTTACTGTCTGGTCCAGTGATGCCCCGTCTTCTTAGTGCTTGGGAGGCCACAGTGGGAGGGCTTCTAGAGTTCTGGCCCCGCTGGTGGGCCTCCTGATGGCACCTGGGTTTGGGCCACTGTGTGACACCGAGTGCTGGATGGGACAGGCCACTGGCCTGATCCAACGTGGCTTCTCTGATGTTCTTAATTTTCCCTTGCTTCCTTCTCCCAATTCCCAAATTTGTGTTATGGTGGGAGAAAAACAGGGCTAGGAGCTTGAAACCTTTAGGGTTGGATCCTCCTGGTGTGCCCTTGGGTCAGTCACAGGTTCACTCAGAGCTGTTCTCTCAAGGGCAGTCCTCGAAAGAGCTCTCTCAGCCCCACCTACCTCAAAGGGTGTCTCTTGAGGGGAGGGAAAGGGAAAGGAGATTGTAAGCAGCTCTGAGACTCCGAGTGAAGGGCAGGGGCGTAAATCCAATCTCCTCTTCTCCTCTTCTTCTTCATCTAACCCCTGATTTGACCCCACAGCACATTCTGATTAATCAACCAGCCATAGTGGAAGGCTCAGATTACCACCCAAATCCAATACAGACGCTGTTGAATCACCTTCAGCTTGGAAGCAAAACAAGGGGGAAATCGGCATAAAAGCAGTCTCGGAAAACTCAGGGAAACAGCGGCCTGTAAGCAAAAGGAGCACTGAAGGAAGCACAATCAATGCGGAGTGGCAAAGAAAACCCGACGGACATGGTGAAAGCAAGAGAAAACACCCATTCCAAATAGGCCGTCGTCTCAAACGAAGACCCATCGCCCCAGTCAGAACCAGCCCCTTTTTGCTCACCACCTTTTGCTTCCTTGCCTCTTGTAACTTCAAGCACCCTCTCGAGACCAACGTGCAGGAAAGTTGCATTTGCAAGACGCAGATTCACACAGGAAAACCACATTTTTCTGTTTCCCGGCTTGCAGTGATGGAAAACACAGCCGTGCATACCACACATGAACATCTTCATCTAACTTGTGAGCACGCTTACGAAACAGGAGCTACTGTATCAGTTCCTAGTCTTTGTTTTGTTACATAAGAACATCAGAAGAGCCCTGTTGGATCTTCTAGTCCAGCATCCTGTCTCACACAGGGGCCAACCAGTTCCTCTGGAGGGCCAGCAACAGGGCAGAGAGGCCGATGCCTTCCCCTGATAAGAACCCAAGGAGAGCCCTGCTGGATCAGACCAGTGGTCCATCTAGTCCAGCCTCCTGTCTCACACAGGGGCCAAGAAGTTCCTCTGGAGGGCCAACAACAGGGCAGAGAGGCTGAGGCCTTCATAAGAACATCAGAAGAGCCCTGCTGGATCAGACCAGTGGCCCATCTAGTCCAGCCGCCTGTCTCACACAGGGGCCAAGCAGTTCCTCTGGAGTTCTAACAACAGGGCAGAGAGGCCGAGGCCTTCCCCTGATAAGAACCCAAGGAGAGCCCTGCTGGATCAGACCAGTGGTCCGTTTAGTCCAGCATCATGTCTCACACAGTTCCTCTGGACGACCAACAACAGGGCACAAAGAAGAGAAGAAGAGATTGGATTTATACCCCGCCCTTCACTACCAAAAGGAGTCTCAGAGCGGCTTACAAACTCCTTTCCTTTCCCCTCCCCACAACAGACACCCTGCGAGGTAGGTGGGGCTGAGAGAGCTCTGACAGAAACTGCTTTTTTCATGAACAGCTCTTATCAGACCTATGACTTGCCCAAGGTCATCCAGCAGGTGCAAGTGGAGGAGTGGGGAATCAAACCCGGTTCTCCCAGATTAGAGTCCGCGCACTTAACCACTACACCAAACTGGCTCTCAAAGTCTGAGGCCTTCCCCCGATGTTGCCTCCTGGCTCTGGGATTCAGAGGATTACTGCCTCTGAATGTGGAGGTTCCCCTCAGCCCCCATGGCTCGTAGCCATTGATAGACTTCTCCTCTATGAATCCGTCTAATCCCCTTTGAAAGCCATTTACTCCCGTGGCCATCAGTATATCCTCTGGCAGCAAATTCCAGATCTGAATTACTCTCTGTATATAGGAGTATTTTCTTTTGTCCGTCCTGAACCTACTGCCCACCAGCTTCAAAGGATGCCCACAAGTTCCAGTATTTGGGAAGAAGGAGAAAAAGTTCTCTTGGCCAACTCTCTCCACCCCATGCAGAATTGTAGAAACCTCGATCATGTCCCCCCCGCCCACTTAGTCCTTCCTAAATAGAAAAGTCCCGGACTCTTCAGCCTCTCATCCTAGGGAAGGAGCTTCAACCCCCTCGTCCTCTTGGTTGCCCTCCTTTGGATTTTTCCCAGCTCAGCAATTGTCCTTGTATTTGGTTTGTCTATTTTTTTTTTAAAGCAGAAGAAAAGAAATCCACAGATGATTGACAACTGGAACAGGAAGACATTAACCCCAAATGGGTGTTACTAGCATTGGTGTTCGGGTTTAAGGTTTCCAAAGAACTAGAGTAACTTAACCCACAAGGCGGGGAGGGGAGGGGAAGTTACTTTCACTTTTACTGCACCGATGCAGATCTGTGTGACTTGAGTGACAACCAGTGTTCCCTCTAAGCTGAGTTAGTGTGAGCTAGCTCACAGTTTTTTTAGCCTCCAGATCAGCCAATATCATAATGCCCCTATATAAATCAATGGTGAGACCTCATTTGGAATAATGTGTGCAATTCTGGTCACCACACCTTAAAAAGGATATTATAGCTTTGGAAAAAGTGCAGAAAAGGGCAACTCGAATGATAAAAGGTTTGGAACACTTTCCCTATGAGGAAAGGTTAAGGCACTTAGGGCTCTTTAGCTTGGAGAAACGACAACTGAGGGGTGACATGATTGAGGTTTATAAGATTATGCATGGGAAAGAGCAGGTAGAGAAATAGGTACTTTTCTCCCTTTCTCACAATACAAGAACTCGTTGGCACTCCATGAAATTGCTGAGCGGTCGGGTTAGAACGAATAAAAGGAAGTCCTTCTTCACCCAAAGAGTGATTAACACATGGAATTCACTGCCACAGGAAGTGGTGGCGGCTACAAGCATGGACGGCTTCAAAAGGGAATTAGATAAGCATCTGGAGCAGAGGTCCATCAGTGGCTATTAGCCACAAGGTATAGATAGGGACTCTGGGGCAAGGGATGCTCTGTCTTCTTGGTGCTTGGGGGGGGGTCAACAGTGGGAGGGCTTCTAATGTCCTGGCCCCACTGGTGGACCTCCTGATGGCACTGGTATTTCTGGCCACTGTGTGATACAGAGTGTTGGAGTATAGCAAACAATTTTGCATATCATCTTTATTGACTTCTCGTTATTTTTGTCACGGATGTTTTGTTTGGATTTCCACCTCCTCCCAGGATCTCTCTCTTTTGGCTTTTGGCATAACAGGAGGATGGCAGAAATGTAGACGAAAAAGAAGAGATCGGATCTATACCCCGCCCTTCACTCAGTCTCAGAGCAGTTTACAATCTCCTTCCCTTCCCCTCCCCACAACAGACACCCTGTGAGCTAGGTGGGGCTGAGAGAGCTCTCTCGGGAACTGCCCTTGAGAGAACAGCTCCGAGAGAACTTGTGACTGACCCAAGGTCACCCAGCTGGTTTCATGTGGATTAGTGGGGAATCAAATCTGGTTCTCCCAGATTAGAGTCCGCCACTCTTAACCACTACACCAAACTGGCTCTCAGCAATGCTTTATTGATGCAGCCATGTGAATAGAATGCTGGACTTGATAGTCCTCCTCTGTCTGATCTAGCATCGCCCTTTTTATGTTCTATGTGACTTCCAAGCACTCTTGGCTGTGGGGCCTTTCATTTAGGAGAAGAAGAAGAGGAGGAGGAGGAGATTGGATGTATACCCCGCCTTTCACTACCCGAAGGAGTCTCAGAGCGGCTCACAAACTCCTTTCCCTTCCCCTCCCCACAACAGACACCCTGTGAGGTAGGCGGGGCTGAGAGAGCTCTGACAGAAACTGCTCTTTTTTCAAGAACAGCTCTTATCAGAGCTACGGCTTGCCCAAGGTCATCCAGCCAGGTGCAAGTGGAGGAGTGGGGAATCAAACCCGGTTCTCCCAGATCAGAGTCCATGCACTTAACCACTACACCAAACTGGCTCTCACACCAAACTGGCAGTGATGGAGCTAGGTAGGAGAAGAGACACCAAACCAGGTCTGTGTAAAAGCTCACCAATGGTCTCTGCATACAGCCCCAAATGGGGTTTTGAACTCAGGCCTCAATGCATTGCACCATGTTGATTACGCCACTGCCTAGGGTTGCCAATCTCCCTGTCAGGCCTGTAGCCAGGGTTTTGTGGCTTGTGGGGCTGACATTATTTGCCACAATGAAGGGGGGTGCACCCCCTCCCTCCCCTCCTGCAAGATTTAAAGGGCCCTTCAGCTGATCTGCGGGGAGCATATGACCCGCTGATCAGCTGGAGGGCCCTTTAAATCTTGCAGGAGGGAGGGAGAGGGGTGCACGCCACCCCCTGCTTCTTCTCAAAAGCATTTAAAGGATCCCTTCAAGGGGGGCCTTTAAGAAGAGGGGGAGGGGCTTTAAGGAAGGGGGCTGGACCTATAAGGAAGGGGGCATAGCCCCCAACAGTCCCACCGTAGCTCTGGGCCAGCTCCAGTTGGCTCCTGAAAATCTCCTGTCATTACGATTGATCTCCAGACGACCAAGATCCCTTCCCCTGGAGGAAATGGCTGCTTTGTAGGGTGGACCCTATGTCGTCATATCCTGCTGAGGCCCCTCCCCTCCCCAAACCCCGCCTTCCACAGGCTCCACTACCCAAATCTCCAGGTATTTCCCAACCCACAGCTGGCAACTGAAGCGGCACTGCCCAACCCGGAGCGATTTCACCACCACCACCACCGCTACTTTTGTAGAGTGGAATAGAAGCCGGGAAATCTGTTACTCCCGCGCCCACTGAACCACAGGAAGTGGTCGCCGGAACAAGGAGGATGTGAAGTTGGCAGAAAACGGGACTGTTTGTTCTCCGTTGCCTGGGGAAGCATTGTCTACTTCTCTTTCAGGAGCAGGCCGAGGACAGGAAGTTGCATCACTGCGTTGCCCGAGTGCGGGGTCAGCCGATTCCTGAGGGGAAGTCGTTTCCCTTCCCTCACTGCCCATCTCCCTGCAGCGGTGGGTTCGATGCTGATAAGGCAGAGGCCCACTATACATAAATCTGCCTTTGATTAGGAAGGCCGCCGTGGAGGAATCCAGTGCGGTGCAGTGATGGCTGGGTTCAGACGGGCAGTTTGAAGCGGGAGGGAGTCGTGGCAAAAAAGACCCAGAACAAATTGTTCTGGGTTTTCCCGTTCACACTGCAGCGACTGATGCGGGAGCATACTGGGAGGAGGCGCAAGGGAGCGTCCACACTGTTAGTTCGGAGGCACGGCTGTAAGGCGCAGCTTTCTTTTTTTGTAATCTGGAGATGTGCGCTTATGCGCATAAGCGCATAAGAAAAATGCGGCTTTTGGCGTTCACACTTTGCTGGTGCGGGATGGACGCTGGATAATCGCGCTTTCCAGGGTTTGCTACCACTTCGGCTGAGTTCAGACGGGCAGTTTGCCCCGAGATAGGCCCGTGTGAGGAACGTTCCACAACCGGATTAAATGGGCCGTTCACACAGGCACGTCTGTCCGACGTTCTCCACCCGTACTCAACCCGTCTTGTAACGCTTCGCTCCCGAGTTTAAAAGATACCTGGTGGAAGTGGTAGCAAACCCTGGAAAGCCCAATTATCCCGCATCCATCCTGCACAAACAAAGTGTGAATGCCAAAAGCCACATTTTTCTTATGTGCTTATGCACTCATGCACATAAGCGCACATCTCCAGATTACAAAAAAAAGCCGCGCTTTACAGCCGTGTGTCAGGATATACAGCAAAACAACAAAATACACGCTTCCAGGAAGGTTTTACTTTTATTGAAAAGCTATAGATGCGATAACACGAACACTGTTAGGAATGGCGGACTACCTATGTGCATAATAGGATATAGGGCATTCGTATACCCCCCCCCAACAATACCCAATTAGATGGGCCCCCGCGCGAGGGCAATGGTGAGAGTCTCTAACGGTAGCAAAGCTGGGAACCAGAACAATCCCACGGAAGGTAGACAACACAACTCCTCCAGTAACTCTTAATAGATAAGCATTGCAGCTGTAAAGCGATTAAGCACATGGGAAGGAATGCAAAGCAATTAGAACGTCTCTCCCTACTCATGGCAGCTTAGCTGACACCGTGCCTCCAGGTCAACAGTGTGAACGCTCCCTTGTGCCTCCTCCCCAGTATGCTCCCGCATCAGTCACTGCAGTGTGAACGGGAAAACCCGGAACAGTTCGTTCCAGGTCGTTTTTACCACAACTCCCTCCCGCTTCAAACTGCCCATCTGAACTCAACCTTTCACCAAGTATCTTTTAAACTGGGGAGCAAAGCGTCACAAGACGAGTTGAGTACGGGTGGGGAATGCCTGACAGATGTGCCTGTGTGAACGGCCCATTCAATCCGGTTGTGGAATGTTTCTGAAACGCGTGTATAGCGGGGCAAACTGCCAGTCTGAACTCAGCCGATAAGTGTCAGATCTGGGTTTGAATCCTCACTGGCCACGGAAGCTTGCTGGGAGACCGTGGGACAGTCACGCTCTCTCAGCCTATCCTAACTCCCAGGGCTGTTGTGAAGGTAAACTGGGGGTGAGGGGACCATGCATGGAATAAAAACGTGCTAGACAGATAGGAATGCAGGGCAAATGAGAGAGAACTCTGC
>NW_015165296.1:351679-353839 GCF_001447785.1 Gekko japonicus
ACCGGGCTCTGTGGACTCTCTTGCCTTTGAACAGGAAAACTCATTTTCGGCTCTGCCAGATCACAACAACTCCTTCCAGGTGCACACAGAGTCAGTCACCAGAGGTCGCCTTGACTTCCAGGTGCACACACACTCTCACGCGCGCGCACAGACACATGCACATTTGAAAAATACCAAAAAAACCCCACCAAAAATACGAAAAGGTGAAACTGTTGTCAGAACCCCGGAAAGATCAGTTCCCGACAACAGTCTTTCAGAGGAATAAAAGTTTACTGAGACACTGATAAGATCCAGACTCTTAACCCCTTTGTGTTAGAGGCATGCGAAAGCAGCAATTACACCTGAATTAAGCTAGGGTCTAATGGCCTGGGGCCAATCATGTTTCAGCCAAAGGCCAGCCGAAATAACGGGTCATTATTCCCAGATGATACCAGCCAAGATAGAGGCTCAACCTTTGTAGTCGGGTTGCCAGGTCTGGGTTGGAAAATACCTGGAGACTTTGAGGGTGGATCCAGGAGAGGGCGGGGTTTGGGGAGGGGAGGGGCCTTAGCATGGTACAACGCCATGGAGTCCGCCCTCCAAAGCAGCCATTTTCTCCACGGCAGCTGATCTCCGTCCAGTGGAGATCAGTTGTAAAAGCAGGGGATCTCCAGGCCCCACCTGAAGGCTGGCAACCCGACTTTGTAAGGGATCGGTCTTGTGCTGCACAGGAAACGTACTGACTGCATTCATTTTTTTCCTCTTTCTGTCGGTATGAATCTATATAAAGCGCAACACAGGAAGTCTTTCTAAACCGTCCCCTCCCCCCTCTACTAGCGTGAGTCACAATTTCTGTCACTTTGAGGACAGTGTTCCGAACCCGTTTCCTAAGGACTGCGATGTGGTTGTTGCCGCCCAAACGGTTAACGCGACCATGGCTAATTTTTGTTTTGTTTAGAAGTTAGGGATTTATGCGAGCTCGGGGGCCTGAAAGGTATCGAGGGGAGGGGTAAACCAGATTGGAAATCTCATCCTAGGGCTCAAAACTCTCTAGTAAGGTAAAGGTTCCCTTGCTCGAAAGCCAGTCGAGTCCGACTCTAGGGTTGCGGTGCTCATCTCCGTTTCAAAGCCGAAGAGCCAGCGCTGTCCGAAGACGTTTCCGTAGTCATGTGGCCAGCATGACTAAACACTAAACACCAAGGCGCACAGAACGCTGTTCCCTTCCCACCGGAGTGGTACCTATTTATCTACTTGCAATTTCTTGCTTTCGAACTGCTAGGCTGGCAGGAGCTGGAACTAGAGACGGGAGCTCACTCCGTCATGCGGCAATCTCGGGTCTCGAACTGCTGAACTACCGACCTTCCACAGCCTGCAGTCCAGCGTCTTCTCTCTAGGTAATCTCTAAACCCTGAGGACTTCGGCAGGTTAATCTCCCTCCCTGCCCTTTCTCTCGGAACTGACTGTAATTTCTCTCAACGTTTTGTGACTCTTAGAGAACATTTGGGCCTCGTCCGGCCTTTTTAATTGGCTTCGGGAGAGGTTAATTTACGCTCTCGTGTTTTCCTGTGTATCTGAAGAGTTCCCCCAAGTAGGTAGAAGCCCCCGCTGTGTTAGGCAGAGGCTCAGTTTTACAGCTTTCATAATCCACACAGAGACTAAGAACATCAGAGGAGCCCTGCTGGATAAAACTAGGGGTCCATCTAGTCCAGCCTCCTGTCTCACACAGTGGCCAACCAGTTCCTCTAGAGGGCCAACAACAGGGCACAGAGCCTGAGGCCTTCATAGGAACATCAGAAGAGCCCTGCTGGATCAGACCAGTGGTCCATCTAGTCCACCATCCTGTCTCACACAGTGGCCAACCAGTTCCTCTAGAGGGCCAACAACAGGGCACAGAGCCTGAGGCCTTCATAGGAACATCAGAAGAGCCCTGCTGGATCAGACCAGTGGTCCATCTAGTCCACCATCCTGTCTCACACAGGGGCCAACCAGTTCCTCTGGAGGGCCAACAACAGGGCACGGAGGCTGAGGCCTTCATAAGAACATCAGAAGAGCCCTGCTGGATCAGACCAGTGGTCCATCTAGTCCACCATCCTGTCTCACACAGGGCCCAATCAGTTCCTCTGGAGGGCCAACAACAGGGCATAGAGGCTGAGACCTTCCCCTAATAACAGCATCAGAAGA
>NW_015165296.1:354424-357816 GCF_001447785.1 Gekko japonicus
CTAATGTAGCCAATCCTCCAAGAGCTTGCAGAGCTCTTCTTACAGGAGCTACTGTAAGCTCTTGGAGGATTGGCTACATTAGGGGTGTGTCGCTTAATATGCAAAGGAGTACCTGCTACAAAAAGAGCCCCGCTTTTGACCAAAACACTGGCAGTTTCCGCCAAGACATTTTGTTTTCATAGTTTCTCTACTCTTACTGAGCATCGTTACGAACTACCCCTAGTAATTACTTCTAAGTTGTCCTCCCCGATCCCAACTTGAGGTTCCTGCTACTGCAAAACTCGTTTTGTCAAACTCTTAGGTCGATCCGAGACAGAGTCTTCAAGATCCTGCCAAAGGAAGGCTTCATGGGTCGGTGGAAGAGTTCCCGTTTGGTGGGGCGGAGAGGAGAGGAGGGATACGAGCCACAGGCTATTAGCCCTTTCCCACAATCCTTCATTGATCCACAGCTTCCACATTCATCCATCACAGCCCTGCAGAAACACTGGCCGTGTTCAGACGGGCAGTTTGCAGCGCTAGGGGAGTCACGTCAAAGAAGACCCGGAACAGACCCGGAATGGCTTGGTCGTGGTATTCCCGTTCACACTGCAGCAAATGAAGCGGGAGGATACCGTGGAGGGAGTGCAAGGGAGCGTTTGCACTGCTGGCCCGCCCCGGCGGGCTGTTAGCGGCTGTTTCTGCGCTCCGCTGCATGCGCCTATGCGCATTCAACGACTGTGGGTTGTTCCCACCTTACAGCGCTTGCGTTCACACGTCAGGGAACCGGAATCAACCCGCTCTCCACACAGTTTGCTACCACTTCCACCAGGTACTTTTAAAACTCGGGAGGGAAGCGGTACAAGACGGCTTGAGTACAGCTGGGGGACGCCGGACAGCTGTGCCTGTGTGAACCCGCCCCTTTAATCCGCTAGTGAAACGCTCCTGAAACGTTTGGCTGTCGGGCCGAACTGCCAGTCTGAATGCGGCCATTATTACGAAATGTTAACTTCCTCATCCTCTCGACAAAGTCACAAGTGTGGAGTTCTGATAACCAGGCCTAGATGGCTTTTACTCAGCTAATTACCAAGGCAAAAGATAGTGTTGCTGGGCGGCTGTTGTTGACTCTCCAGCGCCCCCAGTCCTCCTGGCCAGACGACAGTATTGCAGGTACTATTACAGAACCTTCTTGGTAACCCAAGGGTCCCAACTGGCCCGATGAAGTCTCAAACTGTGGTGGGACTCCAGTTCTCTCAGAGCTCTCTCAGCCCCACGCTCAGAGGTGGTTTGCCATTGCCTGCCTCTGCGTAGCCACCCTGCATGTCCTTGGTGGTCTCCCATCCAAAATCTAACCAGGGCCGATCCTGCTTAGCTTCTGAGATGGGACGAGATCGGGCTCACCTGGGCCATCCAGGTCAAGGCAAGAAGCAAACAGAGGTGGTTTGCCATTGCCTGCCTCTGCATAGCCACCCGGGATTTCCTTGGTGGTCTCCCATCCAAATATTAACCAGGGCCGACCCTTCTTAGTTTCTGAGACCCTGCTTAGTTTCTGAGATCCAGTGAGAGTGGGCCAGCCTGGGCCATCCACATACAGGGGTGGTTTTACCACTGCCTGCCTCTGCACAGCAACCCTGGACTTCCTTGGTGGTCTCCCATCCAAATACTAGCCAGGGCCAACCCTGCTTAGCTTCCAAGATCTGATGAGATCAGGCTAGCCTGGGCCATCCAGGTCAAGGCACAGAGACAAACAGTGGTTTGCCATGGCCTGCCTCTGCGTAGCAACCCTGGTCTTCCTTGGTGGTCTCCCATCCAAATAATAACCAGGGCCGACCCTGCTTAGCTTCTGAGATCCGATGAGATCTGCCCAGCCCGGAGCTATTCAGGTCAGGGCTTTGTTTCTTTACTCTGAGCGTAACGTCCCAATGCGATGTTTTTCAATTACTTCTTGGCAGGGGGAAGTAGTCTATTAAAGCGTTTTGAAGGGCAATAGATTAATATGATTCCTTATTAGACCCAGCAGTGTTCCTCCTGTGCTTTTTTAATTTCCTTTGCTACTTCGGATGAGAATCAGCTAGAGAGAGAAAGGGGGACGTCGAGACGATCGCACCAAAGGCCCCATTAATCTGGAACCCCTCTGTCGGTCTGTGTCAGAGTTCGGCGGCCTCCCCTTTTCGTATTCGGGTTCATATTCTCGGTCATTTTCAAAGGCATGGCTTTTCGGTAGACCCTTCCTTTCATTTTGGAGGGGGGGGAGGGTAGGTCACTGGCTCCCAAAGGCCAACCTTCCCATGATGGATCGCTCCTTGCATGCCGTGATCGATGCCCAAGGACTGATGTACAGCTTAAGGTGAAAAGATTAATAAATAGACCAGTCCAGAAGGATACCATTAAGAAATTGGTTTGGGGGTGGACTTGGGGGATATGTGACCTTTTAGGTTTATAGGGAGTTTGTGGGGTTTTTTTTCAAGTGGACTTGACTCTGACCCCTAACTCCGGTGACCCCAAATCTCCATCCTTTTCCCTCTGATTACTCCATTTCTCACGATTGTGCTCTGTGACAGACGGTTTCATTATCACTCAGGGGCAGCGCATGTATTTGGCATGCAGAAGGTCCCGGGTTCAATCCCTGGCATCTCCAGTTGAAAGGACCAGGCAGGAGGTGTCGGGAAAGACCTTTGGCCTGAGAGGCCCTAGAAAGCCGCTACCAGTCAGAGCGGACAATACCGACCTTGATAGACCACTAGTCAGTTTCAGCATAAGGCAGCTTCATGTATTCAACCCTGTATCCTACACAAGAACCAGGCTTAGATTATAGAAATTCTGAAATTCTAGTTTAGTCAGTTTGTCGTATGATACACACCAAGGCTTTGACAACTGAAACATGGTAAATATGCTGGGTGTAGGACAAGGGACCAAGTAGATGTGATTTCTGAATGGGATTTTTAAAAATATTTTCTCTGACATATATATTGACAGGTGTCACTGTGCCTTCATAAGAGTTTAATCATAGTATATTCAGATTTCGGTATTTAGCCCAGATGGAATAAAGTTATAGTAGAATGAATATGTTTTAGAAGTGTATTCTCAGATATAAGAAATTATATTAAGCAAAGGTATTATTAGAGGCCTCTGCAGATGTAATTGGAATGCAATAGAATGGAATGTGCAGAGGTCATTTCGGGGGGAATCGCAGGGGATCGCAGTTCCCCCGGGTGAGGTACGGGGGGCGGGGCACATGACGAAGCCCCGCCCCCTGCTTCCGGCCCTCATTCAGCCAGGAGGAGGCAGGAGAAGAGGGAGGGTAAGTTGCTTCCTCCCTGCCTCTCCCCACCCTGCCTGCCTGCCCGGGAGGGCCTTCGCAGGGCTTCCTTGCACTCCCGCTGGCCTTGCAGGTCCACCGCCGGGCCCCTCATGGG
>NW_015165296.1:358074-372597 GCF_001447785.1 Gekko japonicus
AGAAGGAGGAGGAGGAGGAGGAGGAGGAGGAGGAGAGATTGGATTTATACCCCGCCGTTCACTACCCAAAGGAGTCTCAGAGCGGCTTAGAAACTCCTTTCCCTTCCCCTCCCCACAACAGACACCCTGTGAGGTTAGGTGGGGCTGAGAGAGCTCTTGACAGAAATTTAAAAAACAGAACCGAAGTAAAGTCTCAGTGTTGACGCGACACATTCAACAATGCACCACTCCACAGTAGGATTCCTAGTTTCAGCAAGTGATACATGGTAGGATAGACCACAGTCCCTAATAATTTATCCAAATAACTTTGTGAAGCATTCTGTACAGTGCTACCTTATCAACCGCACAGAAAAGCCATTTGGAATAATTCGGTTTTGCATACACGGTACAGCAGAGAATTAGTCACTCTTGACAAAACTATTTACAAGCAAACATGAAGAAGAAGGAGATGAAGAAGAAGAAGAAGATAAAGATGAAGAAGAAGAAGAGGAGGAGGAGGAGGAAGAGATTGGATGTATACCCCGCCCTTCACTCAGAGTCTCAGAGCGGCTTACAAACTCCTTTCCCTTCCCTTCCCCTCCCCACAACAGACACCCTGGGAGGTAGGTGGGGCTGAGAGCTCTTTCCAGAACTGCCCTTGAGAGAACAGCTCTGACAGGACTATGGCTTGCCCAAGGTCATCCAGCAGCTGTGAGTGGAGGAGGGGGGAATCAAACCCGGTTCTCCCAGATTAGAGTCCGCGCACTTAACCACTACACCTACTCGGCCACCAGATCAGGAGACAAACCGCTTTGAGCAGTGGTTACCTCACAGACGCAAAATTGGCCTGACAGAGTCCTCAGAACTTATATCATTGGTGCAGGCCCATTCAGAGAACGAGGAATCGGATCAAGGGACTGCTTCAGTCACATCCAAAATGGCTTACTTGATTTCCGTTTGGCCTCCCGCCTTCCGCGCTATCTGCACCAGCTCCTTCCCGTACCGTTCTTCCGCCTGCGCCCTGCGAACAAAACACTTTGAATTATTTTAAGCTGAAAGTCATGCCTTTCTCAGTCATGCGGGAGGTCTCTTGCCATTTGGGGTTGGTCTAAAACATATTTTTGGGGAAAAGAGGAGGAGGAGATTGGGTTTATACCCCGCCCTTCACCACCCAAAAGAATTCCTTTCCCTTCCCCTTCCCCTTCCCACAACAGACACCCTGTGAGGGTAGGTGGGGCTGAGAGAGCTCTTTCAAGGACTGCTGGTGAGAGAACAGCTCCGAAACAACTTGTGACTGACCCAATGTCACACCAGCAGCTGCATGTGGAGGAGTGGGGAATCAGACCCTAGCCACAACACCAAACTGGCTGTCTAGTTTATACCCTGCCTTTCTCCCCAGTGACAACCCAAATCAGCTTACATTCTTCTTCTCTTTATTCGCACAACAACACTGTGAGGTAGGCTAGGCTAAGAGGGCATGACTGGCCCAAGGTCACCCAGCAGGCCTACGTGTCTCAAAGCGGCTTACAATCTCCTTTCCCTTCCCCTCAACCCCAACAGACACCCTGTGAGGTAGGTGGGGCTGAGAGAGCTCTCCCGAGAACTGCTCTTGAGAGAACAGCTCTGAGAGAACTTGCAACCGACCCAAGGTCACACCAGCAGCTGCCTGTGGAAGATTTCAGGATGAGGCTTGTTTTGGACGGCTTTTAGATGGTTTTATTTATGTCGTAACTGTTCTTATGTTTGTCTTTTGAAAGCCGCCCTGAGCATGCTTCGGCAGGGAGGGCGGGGTATAAACCAAATACAAAAGGAAGTAAAATAAAAACAAATAAAAGAAATATCCAAGCGGATCAAGAACCATGTTAGTCAACCCCGTCTCTTTCCTTTCCTGCCCGTCCTCTCCCCTCCCCTCCCCTCCCAATTCTCATCATACCAGCACCGATACAAAGACATCATTTCCATCGATTGGGAGAAATCTTTGCTCACATCTTTTAAAATAGCTCTGGAGCAAAGGCGAGAGGCTTTATCTCCTCTGACTGTTTGGTGATTCATTTGGCCGTACAGCGTTTGTCAGATCTCGAAAGCTAAGCAGGGGATGGCTTTCCTTACTTTGTTTGGATCATCTTAAGTTAATGTAGGAGTGGTTTTTTCTCAAGCCACCTCTGTTCGTCTCTTGCCCTGACCTTGCTGGTCTGATCTTGTCAGATCTAATAAGCAAAGCAGGGTCAGATTGGCTATTTGGGCACTCGGTCTCTAAAAGGTTCACCATCACTGCCCTACGGGGGTCGCCATAAGTCGGCTGCGACTCGACGGCGCTTTCCGCCACCACTGAGATGGGAGACCAGCAAGGAAGAGGGGTGGTGCTACGCAGAGGAAGGCAACGGCTAACCCCCCTCTGCTCATCTCTTGCCTTCAAAACCCCACGGGGTGGAGCTTCATGGGTTTGCCATGGGTTGGTTCCAACTCAATGGCACCCTTCACCTCTTTAACATTGACTCATCTGCCAATCGATGTGATTCAATACACGGTGGTCTACCGATGGGTTGGGGGCAGGCGGCACAAGTTTTCACACTTCCACAGACTTTCCTTCTTTTATTACCTCTGCTTGATTAAGTCCTCCACGTCTTTGCTCATCTTCCTCCCGTCGAGTAATCGCTGCAGAAGGACCTCATATCCAGTGTGAACGGTGATTTCTTTGCACTGGGGAGTGGGAATGTTGAAAACCCATTAGCAAGCGCAATTCCCGACCACTGTTCCCTCTAAGCTGGGTTAGTGTGAGCTAGCTCACAGTTTTTTAGCCTCCAGCTCACACTTTTTTTGTCTCGGCTCAGCAAGGATGGCTCCAGAGCATACTAATTGATGCAGTCGCCAAATCCCTCACTCACACCTTTACTGACAGTAGCTCACAAAGCAGAATTTTTGCTCACAAGACCCCACAGCTTATTCGAGGAAACATTGTTCCCGACTGTTGTAATCCACGAGAGCTGTGTCAGTTTTGAGAAGGGGGGGAGGCGGGATGGAAGTGTCTGTAGGATTACATTGCAAACAATCCTGTCACTAGTGCAGAATGCGGAGTCTTGAGACCGCCGCCTTCCATTTTTCAAGTTTCTAGACCTCATGGCAGGGGTTATTAATGTGGAAACATGCAGGGGAATCACCGTAGGACAAATTTTTGCATCCGCGCCCTGATCTGGATAGCCCAGACTAGCCCAATCCCCTCAGATTTCAGAAGCTAAGCAGGGTCGGCCTTGGCTAGTATTTGGGAGGGAGACCTCCAAGGAATTCCAGGGTCGTGACACAGAGGCAGGCAATGGCAAAACCACCTCTGAAACGTCTCTTGCCTGGAAAAAAACAAGTCTAGCTCACCACCTAGTGGTGCATAACACTAAAGAGCTAGAACGTCTAGCTGCCAGACAATCTTAGGAGGTCCTGGCTGTTCTACACACAGTGCCATACGATAATCATTATTATTTCCACATCCCTGCCCTGCCCTGTTTCTTTACTGTGAGTGAAAGGGGTTTGTTACGTTATTAGGATTGCAAATTTATTTATTTTATTTTATTTTATTTTTTCAGATTTTTATTCCATTTGGTGTAGTGGTTACGAGTGCAGACTCTAATCTGGAAGAACCGGGTTTGATTCCCCATTCCTCCACTTGCACCTGCTGGTGTGACCTTGGGCAAGCCGTAGTTCTGTCCGAGCTGTTCTCTCAAGAGCAGTCCTCGAAAAAGCTCTCTCAGCCCCGCCTACCTCACAGGGTGTCTGTTGTGGGGAGGGGAAGGGAAAGGAGATTGTCAGCCGCTCTGAGACTCCTTCAGGTAGTGAAGGACGGGGTATAAATCCGGTCTCTTCTCTCTCTTCTTCTCCCCAAACGGGCTCAGGGCGGATCACAACAGCAGAGTCATAGACTCATTACAATAAACAACAGAGTCATAGACTCATCACAAATTCGAGTTGGGAAGTTCTTGGAGATTTGGGGTGGATCTTGGGGAGGGGATGTTTTGGGAATGAAAGGGACCTCAGTTTGTAACCTAGCAAAAGATGATATATTGAGACTCGGGGAAAGCAAATCTTTACTAACAACTAAGAAATGTATAAAAGATCAGGAAAAAAAGAAATGTATAAAAGATCAGAGCACTTTAGTTCAGTTATACAAGCACGGAGAGTATGTTCTACCCAGGGTTTTTTTGGCACTTCTCCATCTCTAACCACCCCAGTCTATGTAAAAAATTTAACAGTTTCTCCTTACGGTACAGCTGACAGTGTTCCCTCTAAGCTGAGTTAGTGTGAGCCAGCTCACAGTTTCTTAGCCTCCGGCTCACAGATTTTTGTGTTAGCTCAGGAAGGACGGCTCCAGAGCAAACTCATTTATGCAGTAGCCAAGTCGCTCGCTCAAAACTTTAATGCCAGCAGCTCACAAAGTAGAATTTTTGCTCACAAGACTGCACAGCTTAGAGGGAGCATGTTTGAATGCTGTCCTATATGGGAGATATTGTGATCTACCTTATTTGGACAGGCTTTGCCAATGTGGCCTGGAAAAGGTCGACCCCTTGCCCCATATGATATTGGAATGCCTTTATTATAATTTGTATCATGAATTATAGATGGCCTCTGTTTTAAAAAAATTGCCTTCTACCTTATCAAAAGATAACACAGTCCCTTATCTGTTTGCGGACAGAGATCCAAGGATTACGCCGAATGTGTCCAAGTATCTCTCCACTATATTTTCCGTAAAGAAGTAAAGACTCCTTTTTTGCTGCTCAAGATCGCTGGATCAAAGGAGCTTGAAAGAAAGGACCTCAGTTTGGTATAATACCATACAGTCTACCCTCCAAAGCATCCATTCTCTCCAGGGGAACTGATCTCCGTAGCCTGGAGGTTGGTTATAATTCAGGGAGAGGACCAGGCCTCGCCTGGAGGTTGTAATTCCGGGTTATGCTTGCCAGATTGGATGTTCTACCAACAGCAGAACCAAGAGGACGGTTTGCTAAAATCCAGGGGTCATTTCCTGCAGGAGCGCACAGGAGCGGCGCTCCGGCAGTAAAGAGTCCAGGGGGCGGGCACATGCAACAAGCCCCACCCCCTGCTCCCAGCAGCCCTCAGTCAGAGCAAGAAGCAGCCAGGTAAGTTGCAGAGCTCCCCCCAGTCCAAAACAGTCCAGTGGCACCTTTAAGACCAAGTTTTATTCAGGTACCAGTTCTCCCTCCTCTGCGAGGACAGATCTGCACGTTCCCCCCCCCCAATAGCTAGCAATCCAAAACAGTCCAGTGGAGCCTGAGCAGTGGGTGTTGCCTTCTGACACACTTCCGGTTATGTCAGGGGGTGTGGCATATGCAAATAAGTTATGCTACTGAGTTATGCTAATGAGCTCCTGCACCTCTTTTTCTACGAAATGACCCCTGCTAAAATCCCATTTTCAGACCATTTCTGTGGCTGTGAATCTGATGCCACAGAGACTGTAGACCACCGTTTATTATTTTGGGATCCCCGTCTGCAGGGATCTTCGGATTATTCTGTCCAGATATCAGCTTTCTGTCGAGTCCTGGGTGGTACCTTCATTGTTAGCGGATTCTGACCCGGAAATAATCCGATCTCCAGGTATTTCCCAACCCGGAGCATGCTACCTTGTGGCCTTTTTCTCCCTTGAGTGGACATTCCAAGCAACCAACAACAGGATGTGAGAAGAAAGAGGAGAAAAAGAATTAGGTGAATGGCCCCGGGCTAAGCAAGATCAAGCAAAAAATCAAAACTACAAGTGTCCCCTCTTAGCTGAGTTAGTGTGAGCTACCTCATAGTTTCTTAGACTCCAGCTCACAGATTGTTGTCTTAGCTCAAGAAGGATGGCTCCAGAGCAAACTCATTTATGCAGGAGCCAAATCGCTCGCTCACAACTTTAATGCCAGTCACTCACAAAGAAGAATTTGTGCTCACAAGAGACCACAGCTTAGAGCATGGGTGTCAAATATGTGGCCCGGGGGCCAGATTAAGCCCCCGGAGGGCTTCCGTCAGGCACATAGTGGAACTGGCCATCTTCTGCTGCTGCTGCTGCATCATAGCTTGTTTCGCCAGGCTCTCTTACTCACTCAGCCACTTCATATTTTAACCTGGGTCCTAGACTCAAAACTCTGAGCATGAGATTTCCGTGGTGAATGTCAATAAATCAAAAGTAGGTTTGCCAGCTTACAGAGCTAATGTTTTAAGCATGTTTTTATTTTAAGTTTAAAAAAAAAGCCCTTTGTGTTTGTGTCCTTTATAAAGTTTATATCTTCGCTACCTGGCATTACCTTTTATGACACACAGGGCCCGGCCCAACAAGGTCTCTCATTTATGTCAGATCCGGCCCTCATAACAAATGAGTTCGACACCCCTGGGTTAGAGGTACTTTGGTATATACGGATTAGGTTTCCAAAGAACAAGCTGGGCCAGGAAGCAACACAGCAAGGTTTGCAGTGAGATCTTGCATCTCTTTTAAATTAAATCTCAATATCTACATAAATTTACATATATACATACATTAAGGAACCTCTGTGTCTCCTTTTTGACACCACCAATAATTGCACCTGACCTGAAACGTAGGAAAGGACTTCTCCCCTCCCCCCACCTGACCTTCTTTAATCTTGCCCTTGGAGCTGTAAAACTGGAATAAATGTATTTCTCCTATAACTTTCTACACACACACACACACAAAATAGCCTCCAGGGCAGCTTCCAAATGCGATGCAGAATAATAACATTAAAAGAAACCAAAAGAGTAGGCTGGTTTGATCTCATCAGATCTCAGAAGCTAAGCAGGGTCGGCCCTAGTTTGTACTTGGATGGGAGACCGCCGAGGAATCCCAGGGTTGCTATGCAGAGGCAGGCACTGGCAAACCACCTCTGTTTGTAGGCTCTGACCTGGACAACCCAGGCTAGCCTGATCTTGTCAGATCTCAGAAGCTAAGCAGGGTCAGCCCTGGTTAGTACTTGGACTGGAGACCACCAAGGAAGTCCAGGGTTGCTACGCAGAGGCAGGCCATGGCAAACCACCTCTGTTTTCTGTCCTGACTTGGGTGGCCCAGGCTAGCCTGACCTCATCAGAGCTTGGAAGCTAAGCAGGGATGGCCCTGGTTAGACCTCGGATGGGAGACCACCCAGGAAATTCCAGAGTCGCTACGCAGAGGCAGGCCATGGCAAACCACACTGGCTCTTCTCTTGCCTTGAAAACCCTGTGGGGGTCCCTGTGAGTCAGCTGTGACTCAACAGCAAAGGGGTTTTTAATCCTTCCGTTTCCAGTAGGAAGGTCAGCGCAAGAGATACAAGCAATGCTCCCTCTAAGCTGTGGAGTCTTGCGAGCAAAAATTCCACTTTGCGAGCGACCGGCATTGAAGCTGCGAGCGGGCGATTTGGCTGCTGCCTCAATGAGTTTGCTCTGGAGCCCTCCTTCCTGAGCTGAGGCAAAAATGTGTGAGCCGGAGGCTAAAAAACTGCGAGCTAGCACTTAGAGGGAACACTGGACACAGCCAACTTCAAGGACTGGATCACAACCCTCATCCCCAAAAGGAAGCTTCTCGGTACATCTGCCAGTTTTAGGGATGCCAACCTCCTGGTGGGACCTGGGGATCCTCATCCCCTGGTGGCATATGTGTTTTTTCCTTCCTCCGTTTTGCTCTCTGAACAACCTGGCGAGATGGGTCACTCCAGTCGGGTTGCCAGCTTCCAGGTGGGGCCTGGAGATCCCCTGGAATGACAATCGAGCTCCAGACTGCAGAGATCAGTTCCCCTGGAGAAAATGGCTGCCCTGGAGGGTGAACTGCATGGCATTATACCCTGCTGGCGTGCCCGAGCCCTGCCCTCACCCCTACCCCCCAAAACTGCAGGAATTTCCAAACTCAGAGCTGGAAACACTATAAAAGGGCTGCGAAAGTTGTCACCCAACAAGCTTTCTGACAGAGTGGGGGTCTGATCCCAGTCACCACCAATGTTCCCTCTAAGCTGTGGAGTCTTGTGAGCAAAAATTCTACTTTGTGAGCTACCGGCATTAAAGTTGTGAGCGAGCGATTTGGCTACTGCATAAATTAGTTTGCTCCGGAGCCCCTCCTTCCTGAGCTAAGACAAAAATGCGTGAGCCGGAGGCTAAAAAACTGTGAGCTAGCTCACACTAACTCAGCTTAGAGGGAACACTGGCCACCACCTCCAGGTACCAGCCCATCGCTCTAACCACTCCACATGGGCTGCCAGTCGAAGCTCCAGTACGGGGACCACAGAGATCCGTTCCCCGGGAGAAAAGGGATGCTTCGGAGGGTGGGCTCCGTGGCCTTGTGCCCCACTGAGGTCCCTGTCCTCCCCAGGCTCCACCCACAAATCTCCAGGAGTTTCCCAACCTGGAGCTGGCAACCCCACCCTCTCACCCCTCGCTGGTGCCCGGGGAGGGCCTGGCGACCCTGTCTGCCATACTAGTTGCTTCGGGGAAATATGTTGTACGCTACCCTTCCCCCCCACCCCGATCAGAAAATCGACATACAAAAGAAGAAGGAGTCACGATACAAACAGGGAAACCCGAGGATGCCAACCACGAAGCGACAGAACCCAGAAATGTTTGAAACATTTCCTGACAAGACCCAGCAGCAGCGAACTGTCCCGCTTCCCCCACGATAAAGGAAAATTTTAATTTCTCTACGGAGAGAGAGAGGAGAGAAGACGCCAGACTTGCCAGTCTCCGAAGGAGGCAGGGAAAGCTCCCAAAATTACAACCGACCTCCAGACTGCAGAGAGCAGCTTCCCGGTGGTGCTGGACGCCACCAAGACCCCTCCGTCCCCCACGCTCCATCCCCAAATGTCTAGGAGCTTCCCCAACCTGGAACGGGCAACCCTACTTGCCAACCTCCTGGTGGGGCATGGGAGGAGGAGGAGGAAGAGGGAGAAGAGGAGGAGGATGAAGAGGAAGAGGAGGAGGGGAGGAGGAAGAAGAAGCGAGAGAGGAGGAGGAGGAAGAGGAGAAGGAAGAAGAAGAGGAGGAGGAAGAAGAAGAAGACGAGGGGAGGAGGAGGGGAGGGAGAGGAGAAGGAAAAAGAAGAGGAGGAGGGAGAGGAGGAGAAGAGGAGAAAGAAGAGGAAGAGGAGGAGGAGGAGGAAGAAGAAGAAGAGGAGGAGGAGGGAGAGGAGGAGGAAGAAGAGGAAGAAGAGAAGGAGGAAGAGACGAGGAGGAGGAGGAGGAAGAAGACGAGGGGAGGAGGAGAGGAGAAGGAAGTAGAAGAGGAGGAGGGAGAGGGAGAGGAGGAGGAGAGGAGAAAGAAGAGGAGGAGGAGGAGGAGAAGGAGGAAGAAGAAGAAGAAGAGGAGGAGGAAGGAGAGGAGGAGGAAGAAGAGGAAGAAGAGAAGGAGGAAGAGACGAGGAGGAAGAAGAGGAGGAGGAGGAGAAGAAGAAGAAGAAAACGAGGGGGGAGGAGAGGAGGGAGAGGAGAAGGAAGAAGAAGAGGAGGAGGGAGAGGGGAGAGGAGGAGGAGAGGAAAAAGAGGAGGAGGAGGAGGAAGAGGAGGGAGAGGAGAGGAGGAGGAAGAAGAGGAAGAAGGAGGGAGAGCAGGAGAAGGAGGAGGGAGAAGAGGAAGAAGAGGAAGAAGAGGAGGAGAAGGAAGAAGAGGAGAAGGAGGAGGAAGAAGAGGAGGAAGTGGAGGGGGAGGAGGGGGAGGAAGGGGAGGAAGAAGAAGAGGAGGGGGACGAGGAGGAAGAAGAGGAGGTGGAGGAGGAGGAGAGGGTTTTTCCATCATGGACAAAATAGCTGATCATATTTCAACCATCGAATCCACTTCAGGTTACTGTAATTCTAATTTATTAGACAAATGGCTTCCCTTTATGGATTACTTAGCACAGTATCATTCTTTCAAATATCATAAGACAAACAAATGGTATAATGAGATTCTGGATTATCTTTAAACGTATTTAAAAATACCTGTCGGTAATTATAAAATTGCTGCTTGTTACTTACTAGTCCTCCTATAGATAGATTATTTGAAGGGATATATTTTTGAACATTCAGCTATGACCATTTTGACATAATTCACAAATGCTGATGAGAAATAATTGTTATTTATAATAACTTTCTTATAATAAAAATTATTTCAAAAAGAAGAAGAGATTTTATACCCCCGCCCTTCACTACCCGAAGGAGTCTCAGAACGGCTTACGATCTCCTTTCCCTCCCCCTCCCCACAACAGGCACCCGCAGTGTTCCCCCTAAGCGGAGTGAGTGTGAGCTAGCTCACAGTTCTTTAGCCTCCGGCTCACACATTTTTGTCTTAGCTCAGGAAGGAGGGCTCCAGACCAAGAGGAAAATAATTGATGCAGCAGCCAAATCGCTCACTCACCACTTTCATGCCAGTAGCTCACAAAGTAGAATTTTTGCTCACAAGACTCCGCAGCTTAGAGGGAGCATTGTGGCAGGTGGGGCAGAGAGAGCTCTGAAAGAACTTGTGACTGACCCAAGGTCACCCAGCTGGCTTCATGTGGAGGAGGAGTGGGGAATCAAACCCGGTCCTACAGATTGGTGTCCTGCCCCTCTTAGCCACTACACCACACTGGCTCTCAAAGATCGTCCCCCCGGTGGAAACAGAAGCTTCAGAGAGTGGTATCATATCCCCTCCCCAAACTCTGCCAACCCCCGGAAAGTGCCCCCAAATCCTAGGAGATTCCATTTCGACATCCCTGGGGAGGCATAGCCCAAGATAGGGGCCCACTGCGGAGGAGGCCCTGCCTCTAGCACCAACCAGCCACTGCACAAACTTCCGCCAAGCTACAGAGACACCCGAAACGCCGGTCCGAGGCCGAGAAAGCAGTCGAATACGCCAGCAAACGTTCACCCAGTTTCCTGTTCGGCTGAGACCACGTTAGTACACCGCACAGGCCTTGCAGCTCCACAACCCAATCGTCGTGAGCCGTTTCCAAAAACGAGGGATCGTAACGGCAACCTACGCCCGCCATCCGGGGTCTGATGCAGGAGACGCCGGCGAAGGCTTGAGGGCTCCGCTTCTCTCCCTGCGTCCCCCTTCCGTCTCCAGCTGCACCACTTCACCCCCTGAGAAGTGGAATCTTTTTCATCTGGTTGACTCATTGGATGGAAATCGGAGCCTGTGACGGCTGACCCTCTTTTTCCCAGGGAAATATCATTGCCTTTGAGAATACACAAAAGCGGCTTTCGAATGAGTCAGGCCTCTGGGCTTACAGGGCTTGGCACACCAAGGGTCCTAGATTCGATTCCCGATGCCTCCATTTCAGGGGTCTCCATAGGAGTGCCAGCTCCGGGTTGAGAAATCCCTGGAGGTTTTGGGGGCGGAGCCTGAGGAGGGCGGGGTTTGGGGGAAAGGAGGGACTTCAGTGGGGTATACTGGCACAGAGTCCACCTTCCAAAGCAGCCATTTTAGCCCGGACTAATGACCTCTGTCACATGAAGTGGATCAGTTATAATCCCAGGAGATCAGGAGCACCTGAAAGACTAACAACCTTTGTGGCAGGGTATGAGCTTTCGTGAGTCACTGGTATCCAGTGTTCCCTCTAAGCTGAGTTAGTGTGAGCTAGCTCGCAGTTTTTTTAGCCTCCGGATCACACGTTTTTGTCTTAGCTCAAGAAGGATGGCTCCAGAGCAAACTAATTTATGCAGCGGCCAAATCACTCTCTCTCAGCCCCACCTGCCTCGCAGGGTGTCTGTTGTGGGGAGGGGAAGGGAAAGGAGTCTGTAAGCCGCTCTGAGACTCCTTCGGGGAGTGAAGGGCGGGGTATAAAGCCAATCTCTTCTTCTTCTTTTACCTCACAGGGTGTCTGTTGTGGGGAGGGGAAGGGAAAGGAGTTTGTAAGCCGCTCTGAGACTCCTTTGGGTAGTGAAGGGCAGGGTATAAATCCAATCTCTTCTTCTTCTTCTACCTCACAGGGTGTCTGTTGTGGGGAGGGGAAGGGAAAGGAGTTTGTAAGCCGCTCTGAGACTCCTTTGGGTAGTGAAGGGCGGGGTATAAATCCAATTTCTTCTTCTTTTACCTCACAGGGTGTCTGTTGTGGGGAGGGGAAGGGAAAGGAGTTCATGAGCCGCTCTGAGACTCCTTCGGGTAGTGAAGGGCGGGGGACAAATCCAATCTCTTCTTCTTCTCGCTCACAACTAGTAGCTCACAAATTAGAATTTTTGCTCTGCCACAAATTTTGTTAGTCTTTAAGGTGCTACCGGACTCTTCTTTTTTTCCTACTTTTTGAGATACAGTGACCAGAAACGTGTCCCCGCAGGTCTATGTCCTGAAATCATTCCGAGATTCAGCTAGTAACAGCGACACCGGTATCGGCTTCCATGTTTTCTTTTCAAGGACTTCACCGGGAAGAAGAAAAGAGAACTGTAACATTAGATCTTCGGTTAGGGAATAAGGAACTTTTTTTTTTTTAAGCTGTTTCAATGCGAAAGTCGTCCTGCACGTTCTGCGGTGCGGTTAGGTTCTTGCAAAGGAAGTGAATTGCTGGCATTACACTTTGGTTGTGCAGTACGATTGAAACCCCTCAGATCCAGGACTTCTCACATCCTGCTGTTGGCTGACTGAGTCATGCCAGCAAACCCTGAGATTTGCAAGTACGTTGGTAACTCCCCCCCCCCGACCCCAATGCTCTGTAACAGTCTTCCTGTGGTGTTTGGGAAAGCCAAGAAGGAGTTTGCTCTTTCGCTGAAAGATGTGCCCGAAGTTCTCGATTGTGTTGTCTTTGGGGCAGCAAAATCGGGTTTTCCGCTCTGGGTTGGGAAACTCCTGGAGATTTGGAAGGACGGAGCCTGGGGGGAGGGGGGGTTTAGGGAAGAGAGGACCCCAGCAGCGTATAAGGCCCTGTGGGGCTGAGAGAGCTCTTGACAGAAACTGCTCTTTTTCAAGAACAGCTCTTATCAGAACTACGGCTTGCCCAAGGTCATCCAGCCAGGTGCAAGTGGAGGAGTGGGGAATCAAACCCAGTTCTCCCAGATTAGAGTCCGCGCACTTAACCACTACACCAAACCAAGAAGGGAATAAAGCAAGAGAAAGGGACTGATCATTAGAACTGTCCCAGAAGACTGGACCTATGAGTCTGGAAACCTGCTGCCTCCATCTAGTGTTGGGAAGGCCACACCAGACCTCTCCTGTGACTCCTTGGCAAGAGAGACTAATCCCTTTCCTTGTTAAATCTGAAAACCAGGCAAAGGTTGACTCAGACAACTGGGGGGGGGGGGGGGGGTGGGTCCGCGCACTTAGCCACTACACCAAACTGGCTCTCTAAGGGCTTTTTTGGTAGAAAAAGCCCAGCAGGACTCATTAGCATATTAGGCCACACCCCGTGCCTTCCCTTGGCTTGCCCGGGAGCCCCGCGGCTGTGGGGAGACCAGGCAAGCCCCCCCACCTTGAAGGGAAGGGGAAGCAGTTTAACATGCCTTCCCTTGGCTTGCCCAGGTGCTCCGCAGCTGCGGGGAGCCCGGACAAGCCGGCCCTTAGACAGGCCGGGGAAGGCATGGGGAGATTTAAATGCCTCTCCGATCCTTCCAATTAAATGCCTCCCCGATCCTTAAATGCCTCCCCGCCCAGGGGGGGGTGTCGCACTCCAGGCCTCCCCTCTGTAGACTCTGGAGCCAGCCGGAACTCCGTTCCTGTGCGTTCCTGCCCCAAAATAGCCCTGGAACGAATCCAAGTCATCTGGAGATCACTTGCAATTCCAAGAAGCTCCAGGTCCCACCTGGAGGCTGGCAACCCTGCAGCGAAACCAGCGGAGGAGAGAGGAAGAGGCGAGAGGTCCATGTGGGAGAGTTCCATAGAGTTTGCGCCCTGGTAATTGTGCGACAACAGCCAGCGTGTTGCTGTGGTTAAGAGCGGCGGACTCTAATCTGGAGAACCGGGTTCGATTCCACACTCCTCCACATGAAGCCCGCTGGGTGACCTTGGGTCAGTCACAGAACTTTCTGGGGTCTCTCAGCCCCCCCCCAAGTCTAGCTCACCACTTTAGTGGTGCATAACGCTAGAGGAGCTAGAACTTCAGGCTGCCAGACAATCTTCGGATCTCCTGCCTGTCCTACACACAATGCCGTACGATAATTAGTATTAATTGTGCAAAGAACTGTCTGCCTTTCATCTCCCACACGTATACACCACGCGCCCTCTCTGGGAGGGAAACTGGGAGGTCACCACCGCACCCTCGCACCCAACTCTAGGTTGGGAGATTCTTGGACATTTTGGAGGAGGAACCCGGGGAGGCTGGGGTTTGGGGAGGGAAGAGGCCTCAGCAAAGTATAATTCTGTAAGAGTCTGCCCTCCAAAGCAGCTGCTTTTCCCCTAGAGAACTGATGTGTATCATCTGGAGACCCTCCTCAGGCTCCACCCCCCCAACTAGTATTTGGATGGGAGACCTCCAAGGAATACCAGGGCTGTGACGCAGAGGCAGGCAATGGGAAACCACCTCTGAAGATCTCCAGCCTTGAAAACACTATGGGGTCATAAGTACATAAGAGAACATAAGAGACGCCAGTGTTGGATCAGGCCAGTGGCCTATCCAGTCCAACACTCTGTGTCACACAGTGCCAAAACTTAGGTA
>NW_015165296.1:374112-378950 GCF_001447785.1 Gekko japonicus
ACGTGCAGATCTGCCCTCGCAGAATAAAACTTGGTCTTAAAGGTGCCACTGGACTGTTTTGGATTGCTAGCTATGGGGGGGGGGCTCTGCAACTTACCTGGTTGCTTCTTGCTCCTTGTGGCCTGACTGAGGGCTGCTGGGAGCAGGGGGCGGGGCTTGTTGCATGTGCCCGTCCCCTAGGCTCCTTACTGCCGGAGCTCCGCTCCTGTGCGCTCCCCCAGGAAATGACCCCTGCTCATGAGCAAAAATTCTACTTTGTGAGCTACTGGCATTAAAGTTGTGAGCGAGCGATTTGGCTGCTGCGTCAATGAGTTTGCTCTGGAGCCCCATCCTTCCTGAGCTGAGACAAAAAGGTGTGAGCTGGAGGCTAAAGAACTGTGAGCTGGCTCACACTAACTCAGCTTGGTGAGGGGGGGGACACTGGTTCCCATCCCCCAGCGCAAAAGCAGACATTAGCACAGGGCACTGTTCTCCTGCAGTGGACCTTCCTGGTCTAGGGGTCAGCTAGGGTAGCACAATTTTGAATTACGGTGCTGGAGAAGACTCTTGAGAGTCCCTTGGACTGCCAGGAGATCACATCAGTCCATCCTCAAAGAAATCAACCCTGACTGTTCCCTGGAAGGCCAGAGACTGAAGCTCAAATACTTTGGCCCCCAAATGAGAAGGGAGCCCTCACTGGAGAAGACCCTGATGCTGGGAAAGATCGAAGGTCAAAGAAGAAGGGGACGGCAAAGGATGAGATGGTTAGACAGTGAATCCAACACCCAAGAAGTGGGTACAGGGGGAACCTGCTTTCTATTTAATGGTTTCAAGCTATGCCGGGCTCAGACGGGAAACCAGGGCGGGGCAATCCGATAAGATCTCTTTGAGCTTTGCGTAAAACACACGGTTCGCGTGACGTTGGCAACCTCTGCCAAGATCAAGGCAACACGTCAGGAATATTTTACAGCTAAACCAGATACAAGAAATGCAAAAAAAAGGGGTTGGCTAATGTTAATGTTAGAACTCTGGACCGACATTCATTTTTTCTTGAGCAACATAGCTTGAAAGCAGTTGGACGTTCTTAATGACAGTGACTTCTATAGAGCCACTGGCCACTCTGGCTTGGCATTAGAGCCTTTCCCCACCACCACGATGCATGCACACAGGTGTACCTGAGTTGTGGAAAGACTAGGTGTACTCAACAGGTGCATTCAGGTCCCCGAACTGCCAGTTTGCAAATGCGCAGCCCCCCCCAAAAAAACCACTCCCACTACAAGAACAATCCCTGATCTTCAATGCTGTCGATCTGTCGAATTCTTGATTCACAGTGTTAAATGCTTCGCTTCGTATCTCTATGAATACCGAGCATCAGAACGCAACACTTACCCAGAAGGAATCTTTAAACTGCAGCTGCGCCATGGCGACAGACTGGAACGGATCGGTTTGGGGCAAGGTGGCGCAAAAGTTTTGGAAAGAGGCGTGCCGCTTGCGCTCCAGAGCAGGAAAAGAACGCGCTCCTCAGGCCGTGTTTCCTTGTAACAACTCGCAAAACGGCACCTGTCAGACGGAGGGAAACTGCAGCACCATAGCTTGTCGCTCGGAAAGGAAAGAGGGAAAAAGAGGCCCAAACTTCACAGGTCTCCCCCCCTTCCTCTTCCTCTCATCTGGCTCCACCCCCCTGGGTTCTTAAGTCACAACCCCATTTCAATTTCTGGCAACCAGTGAATATATATATTGAAATAAGGAAACTGGCGACCAGGCTGACGCCTTGTCATTTAGATGCAAATGAGACACACATTTTTAAAAATGACGACAGGGCGATCGACACTCCAGAGAAGCAAAAGGTCTATCTGATAAAAGGGATGAAACGACACCTTGGAAAGAGAGATCTAAGTTCGGTGACGCGGCCGTCAGCCGTGCAAGTGGCGTATCTTGATGCAAGGCATATTTTTGTTTGGTGGCAGTGGGGAGATATGTATTTTATTTTATTTTATTTTTGCACTGTAGAGGAATCACACACAGGCACACAGGAAACAGAGCTGTGGTGTTGCACGCTCAGCGATTGCAGCAATAACCGGCAACGTTTTGCCAGCTCTCGACAAAATCCAGGAAACGTTGGTCGCGACTCGCGCACACTGTCCGCCGCCTGCCTCACCCTGGTCTACATCGGCCTGTGGCTTTCCGAATGTTGCTGTGCAAAACTGCATTCGCCGTGAATATGAATGAAAGAGTTAGCGCACACAGTGCGCTGCTGGAATGCTAATGGGGCACGGTCCCCTGGTACCCGTCACTCAAGGCCTTTCAGGATGTGATTATTCAGACCTTCCCGGCCAATGGAGCTCAGGGCTTCCACGCTCCTTCGCTAACGTCCCGGCAAAGCGGAGAAGGCGTTTGCTAGGTAGCCAGAGAGCCAGCGCTTTGGAATATATTGCAAAATGGTTTCGTTCCTCCTGGAGGCGGAAGGAAATGTGGGGCTATCAAAAATTGAAAGAGTGCCAAAGCAGTTGTTTTTTGTTTTTTAAAAGGGGGACGTTGAATTCACAGAAGTGGTGGTGGAAAGTGCCATCAAATCACCGCTGATTTATGGCAACCCTGTAGGGTTTTTCCAGGCAAGAGATGAACAGAGGGGGGTTGCCATCGTGTTTCCTCTGCATAGCAACGGTGAAGGAAATGTGGGGCTATCAAAAATTGAGAGAGTGCCAAAGCAGGTTTTTTTTAAAAAAGGGGACGTTGAATTCACAGAAGTGGTGGAGGAAAGTGCCATCAAATCACCGCTGATTTATGGCAACCCTGTAGGGTTTTTCCAGGCAAGAGATGAACAGAGGGGGGTTGCCATTGTGTTTCCTCTGCATAGCAACGGTGGTCTTCCTTGGCGGTCTCCCATCCGAGTACCAGCCAGGGCCGACCCTGCTTAGCTTCTGAGATCTGAGGAGATTGGCTAGCTTGGGCCATCCAGTTCAAGGCAGGGGAACAGAGGTGGTTTGCCATTGCCTACCTCTGCATAGGCTGGAGCTGCGGTGGCTCAAGTGGTTAAGACGCTGAACTGCAGGCTGTGGAAGGTCGGTAGTTCAGCAGTTCGAGACCCGAGTGTGCCGCATGACGGAGTGAGCTCCCGTCTCTAGTTCCAACTCCTGCCAACCTAGCCGTTCGAAAGCAAGAAATTGCAAGTAGATAAATAGGTACCACTTCGGTGGGAAGGTAACAGCGTTCCGTGCGCCTTGGTGTTTAGTCATGCCGGCCACATGACCATGGAAACGTCTTCGGACAGCGCTGGCTCTTCGGCTTTGAAACGGAGATGAGCGCCGCAACCCTAGAGTCGGATTCGACTGGCTTTCGAGCAAGGGAACCTTTACTCTTTACTTTACCTCTGCATAGCGACCCTGGACTTCCCTTGGCAGTCTCCCATCCAAATACTGACTAGGGCTGACCCTGCTTAGTTTCTGGGATCTGACCAGTTGAGGCTAGAGCCTGGGTCATCTAGGTCAAGGCAAGAAACATACAGAGGTTGTTTGCCATTGCTTGCCTCTGCATACCAACTGTGGACTTCCTTGGTGGTCTCCCTTCGAAGTACTAACCAGAGCTGACCTTGCTTAGCTTCTGAGAGCTGATGAGGTTAGGCGAGCCTGGGCCACCCACATAAAGGCAAGAGACGAACAGAGGTGGTTTGCCATGGCCTGCCTCTGCATAGCAACCCTTAGGCTTCCTCGGTGGTCTCCCATCCAAGGACTAACCAGGACTGACCCTGCTTAGCTTCCGAGATCTGACGAGATTGGCCTAGCCTGGGCCATCCAGGTCAGGGCAGACAAGCAGAGGTGGTTTGCCACTGCTTGCCTCTGCATAGCAACCCTTGGACTTCCTTGGTGGTCTCCCATCCAAGGACTAACCAGGGCTGACCCTGCTTAGCTTCCAAGATCTGACGAGATTGGGCTAGCCTGGGCCATCCAGGTGAAGGCAAGAGACACTCAGAGGTGGTTGGCCATGGCCTGCCTCTGCATAGCAACCCTTGGACTTCCTTGGCAGTCTCCCATCCAAGGACTAACCAGGGCCGACCCTGCTTAGCTCCTGAGATCTGACGAGATCGGGCCATCCTGGGCCATCCAGGCCAGGGCAATTCATAGAAGTACACCATACTAAATCCATTTGGAAGGAGACGCAAGAGATGAGTTCTTGAAAGTCGTCTGCATTTTGGTCCATCCTCTGCCACTTATGTCTAGCCTGCGTTTCATGCTGAGTACTGAGGTGGAGAACTCTTTCATTCATATTCACGGCGAACGCAGTTTTGCGCAGCGACATTTGGAAAGCCACAGGCCGATGTAGGCCCGGGTGAGGCAGGCGCCGGACAGCGTGCGCGACCGACGTTTCCTGGATTTTGACGAGCGCGGGCAAAACGTCGCCGGTTATTGCAAAAACAACAGGGCATAGAGGCCAAGGCCTTCCCCTGACCTGCTGGCTCTGGGATTCAGAGGTCTAATGCCTCTGAAGGTGGAGGGTCCCCCTCAGCCCTTAATAGACTTCTCCTCCATGAATCTCTCTAACCCCTTTGGAAAGATCAGCCATCATGACATCCTCTGGCAGCAATTTCCACATTTTAATCACTCTCTGTGTGAAACAGTATTTCCCTTCCTTTCCTCTCCCCACAACAGGCACCTTGTGAGGTAGGTGTGGCTGAGTTTGGAGAGAAGGGTGACTGGCCCAAGGTCACCCAGCAGGTTTCAGGTGGAGTGGGGAATCAAGCCCAGTTCTCTGGATTAGAGTCTGCCACTTATATATATCCCACTGCCTTAACATCTGAACTGTGTTAGTTCAAGCCCCGCGCTGGTGTGAGCAGCCAGCCTGTTGTCCCCAGTTCATCGTCC